>NC_056727.1:353756231-354013731 GCF_019279795.1 Protopterus annectens | reverse complement strand
AAATATGATTATTATATTTTCTCTCTTTTGCCATTTTATACACTGAGGATATATATTTTCTATCTTGTTGCAATGCTTCCCACAGATGACATGAAATAACTAGTTCCTCTTTTTTAATTTCCGAACTGGTAAAATAATTTATGGCCAAATCTTTTAACTGCCTCATTATAATTAAATAAGAAATGGGAAGATTCATCTCTTTTAAGATATCCTGTACCGCTACTTCTAAGAAGGGGTATAAATCCCTTACAGTTAATTCCTTAATAAATGGATATTTCTTTAAGTCTATCAGTTGATTCCCAATAGTTATATTAGGATTCCCATCAAACGGTTGAAACATCATCATATATTTTAAAAGGTTCAAGGAGGCAAACAGAGTTTGAGTCGCCATTGCCCATACCTTGATGTGCTCCATTAACTCATATTTACTCAATGTTTTTATATTCAAAAATGGTACAGCTTTAACATTAATTCCCTTCCCTTTTATATGCTTATAATTTAGCAGTACCCATTTGGGTATCCATTTTCTACTTTCACTGTCCAAGTAAGACACCCTTACAATCCTATTGGCCTGAATCACTGTATAATACATCTCAAAATCCGGTAAATCCAACCCCTCGTTTTAGGAGCCATCAGTTTCTCATAGGATATTCTCGTTTTTCTGGGTTCCCACAGAAATTTCCCCAATCCTATCTGAAATTGCTTAAAAAAGGATTTCGTGATTTTAAGTTGTGCTGCTCTAAAAATATATAGCATTCTGGGGAGAACGTTCATTTTTATTATCGCTGCTCTTGCCATCATCGGTAGCTTCAACTTACTCCATCTTTTCAAATCCATTGTTATTCGGTCTCCAGTTGCCTTAATATTGTTGATAAAAATTCTCTATTTTCAGTTGAGAAGTCAATCCCCAAATATTTTATTCTTTCTTCTGTCCTTACTCGTCCTATCAATGGTAGCATTGAAAAAGGTGTAGGTGTCTTTAGAGGGAATATTTTGTTTTTTTTAAAATTTAGTTTGTAATTAGCAATTTTCTCAAAGGTTTGTATTGCTGTTAGTATTTTTTCCGTATCTGACACCGGTGTGGTACTGTATATATTTAGATCATTTGCAAAAGCAGCCATCCTAACCTTTATCCCAAGAAGTACAGGTGAATTATAAAAAACATTTTGTTTCAAATGAAGAAATAAAGGTTCCAAATACAGATTAAACAGTATGGGAGACAATGGGCACCCCTGTCGAGTTCCATTTTTAATTTGAATTCTTTTGGAACATTCATGATTTATATATAAACTAGTGTATGCATTCTTGTATAAATTTCTTAACATAGAAATAAAGAGCTGAGGTATATTGAAATATGATAATGTTTCAAATAAATATGCCAAATTAACTCTATCGAATGCTTTTTGAGCATCAATTATTAAAGCATATATGTTCATATTTTTATACTTCGCATAAGATATTAAAGTATGAAGAGTTAATGTATTGTCTGTAGTCAGTCTCCCATCTATAAACCCCGCCTGTTCTTTTGATATTATCAAGTTTATTATTTTTTTTAATCTACTAGCTAAAATAGATGTCATGATTTTCATATCAATATTCAACAATGATATGGGCCTATAATTGTCTGGATTTTTGGGATCACTATTCTCTTTCAATATCAGAATTGTTCTTGAGGCATTAAAATGAAAATCATTGCTGCCATTCGAAATGATATAATTAAAGGTCTGTGAAAGTACGGTGCTCAGAATCCCACTAAAAGATTTATAAAATTCAGAGGTCATACCATCTGGTCCTGGGGCTTTATGTGGCTTTAATTTCTTAATTGCCTCTGGAACTTCATCAGCTGTAATCAATGCAGTCAATTCTCCATGAGAATCCTTGTCAATCTTGGGAAAATTAATTTTCTGTAAGAACTCTTTTCTCTCTTCATCATGCCCATGAGTTTGTTGCTCACCATATATCTGATTAAAAATTGATTCAAAAATCTTCATGACATCTGACTTATCAGTATATAACGTATTGTTATGATTTATTTCGGTAATTAATCGTGTCGATTTCGTCTGATTAATAATACGGGCTAATGCTTTCAAGGGAGTTTGAATGTGATTTGCATATTTAACTAAACTTCTTTGTTCATACAGTGTCAATTTTCTGTTGTGCATAAGAAACAGCTCTTTCTGACATCTTAACAACTCAGTTTCTGTTTGTTCAGTGTAGTTACTCATCAGCTCCTGGTCCAATAATTGTATTTTAGTTTCCAGATCCAGTTGTTCTTTATTTTGGAGTTTTTTATAATAAGTGGCTTTCTGAATAAATAATCCTCTTAACAAAGTTTTAGTTGTAGCCCATTCTATATCTAATGGATGTTCATTACGGGGTATATTGTATACTAATTGTTTAAGTATCTCCTTAACTTCCTGTACTATATCTTCTTTGGTTAATAGGTATGGGTTTAATGACCAATTATATCCACCATGATTTTTAGTATTCAAAATATTCGTCTTTAAAATTAAAGTTATTTTAGAATGGTCTGAGAGCTGTCTAGCTTGATTAGAAACCCTAGGGTCAAGTGAAATGAACACTTCTGGAATTAAAAAAAAATCAATTCTTGACCACATTTTATGACAGCTAGAATAGAAAGTAAAGTTTTCTGCCTTTGCTTGTATGTGTTTGTGTTTAAAAGGGTCATACAGTTTGAAATCTGTTCTCAGTTCTTTCAACGCTACCATTGCCTGCTTATTAAAAGCAGTCAAGCTCCCAACTTATCAGTTTTAGAATCTTGGTATGCATTCCAATCCCCATCACTATGTAACAGTTGTTATATGACTGTAGAATAGAGTAAATTGAAGCTATATAATAATGTTGGTTCACATTTGGGGCATAAACACATAAAAGTACTATCGGCTTATCCAAACTTTCAGTTTTGAGAACCACCAAACACCATCTGCCTTCTTTATCTATTTTGTCCTCCAAAATTTCTCCTTGAAACTGATTCTTGATTATAATTGCCACCCCAGCACTATTCGTAGTCCCTTCCGCCTTTACAACCTTCCTAATCCATTTCTTGTCCTTCATTGTTTCCCACTGGTCATTAGTCAAATGTGTTTCTTGTAATAGAATAAAACCTGCTTTTGATTTAAAAAACAGATGCAGAAACAGCTTTCTTTTTTTCATGTTCTGGAGTCCTTTAACGTTCCAGGAATCTATTATCCACATTCTAAACTATAAATTGATGAATAATGGTATCTATTTTTTGTTTTCCACCTTAAATTGACAAGTGTTGGTATTACGTGAATTTTTTGGAAGCAAAACAGCCATCCCATCCCTACCCAGTGCCTATCCACTATTCCTCCGGACCAGGATGAACATAGGTTTTTCACATTGGGTAACATTCCCCAAGTAGCTAATCTACTAATTCTATTAACTAACAATAAAATAGCATGCAAAAAACCTACACCAACTATATCTACGTCTACAAAGCCTAACCCAGACATTCCCTACTAAACACTGCACTCAAGTAACTACAGCTCTGAACATTTCCCTAGTATTCATGTAAACTAATTGTACCTGACATGTCAAATAATTCACTTTTAACAAACTTTAAATTCAGCAATAATATGTTAGCATTATAATTACTTGTTCCAAATCCTTTTAACTAACAGTTCACTTAATAAGCACACAGTTGTTATACATTTGTTTAAAACAAGCCATTATTTAGGTCAGCTATTTATCTTCAAAACATTCCTACAATATTGCATTTAATTTTTATAGATCATTACAGTTAGACATCACCTATATTACACATCTACTGCTACTGTTTGCTAATTATACTATATATATATTTTTCCTTTTTTCCTCTTTCCCCAAACTGATCATAGTTAAAAGATACTTATTAATTCACTTATTTATTCACTAAATAAAACACAGTAAGTTACAAAACACGCATGCAAAGGAGAAAAAAAAAAAAATAACACAAAAAATAGACTGCATTACCTGGATTTACCACTAAACCATAGACTCTTATACAGCAACAGCCAAACCATACATTTTTATCCATACAAGACACACTTTACCTCATTGATCGTTTTACAGTCATTTTAGCATCAAATGAGTCCCAAAAAGCTTTGTTTTCGATTTACAGCAGCTCTTCTTGCTTCCCAGCAGTTGCAGCAGTCCAGGCAGTTCATTTTTCGAATTTTCACGCTCGCGACGGGGGAACCAATTCAGGAACGGACCTCTCAGCTGCACCACACTCAAAACAGTCCCCCTGCTTCCTTTACCTTGTTTCCTGCTGCCTCGTGGGTCAGGAGCGCTCGTTGAAGCCATAAAACGTAGTGGAATCTTCGTGTTCCAGCTAGGAAGACGAGATTAAAAGATAAAACGGAGAATTACCAGGCCTGCTGAAGAAAGAAGAACACACAAAGGATTTTGAAGCCTCGGATCCTCGTAAATGAAGTCTCCCATTCTCTATAATGCAGGAAGAAGCCAGGATGGACTGTTCAATTTTCAGACTGTGGCACAGCCTTAAAAAGCTTCAAGAAGGTGGGTCTGGCTTCTTTTTTTGTATTTACAGTGTATTTAATGCCATCAAGAGTAAAGATTAAACTGTTAGGATATTTCATTTGAAATCTAATGTTTTTGTCAATTAGAAACTTACAGTATGGAGCCAGCATTTGTCTAGACTGTCTTATTTGTGTTGGTAAATCCTGTGTTATAGAAACTTTATAACTTTGCCACATTATAGATCCCCCAGATTTTTTTATGGTTAGAAGTATTTTATTCACATCCTGGAAGTTTAATATTTTGACATACACAGGTCTTGGTGTATTTGAAGCTTGGGAATTCCTGTAAGCTCTATGTGCTCTTTCGATGACAATTTGCTGAACATCCACAGAGTCCTTAAGTAATGTTTCAAATATTTGTATGATAGAAGTTGTCAGATCATTATATTGGATTGATTCTGGGATCCTTCTGATGATTATGTTGTTACGTCTTGATCTTGCTCCCAGGTCCAGAATTTTGTTTTGCATCATTTGAATATCAGCCTCATGTGTTTCAGATCTTTTAGTGAGCAATGCTATATTGTCTTCATTTGCTGCTATTCTGGTTTCTGCTTTCTCCATTCTTGTTAGAATCCGATTACATGTCTCACTAAATGTTTGTGTGTGGGATGTTAGGTCTTGTAAGGCATCTTGTATAGGTAATAATGCAGACTTAATTTCTTCCATCGTAACCTGTTGATCAGATTTCGCTGATGCCCCTGTTTTTGCAGTCTCCTGCTGTCTAAATGTTTTCTGTCTCTTAAATATGGATTCCTTCTCTGGAGACTGTAATGCTGACAGTTTAGTTTTAGTAGTTGTAGTGTCCATATTTTTATCTTCTTTTGACATTTTGAAATGCTGCAGATAGAGATGATTAGCAAGTAAATATTTCAGTAATGAGGTAGTTCAGTCCTTTGTTTGGTGCTCTGTTCAGAATCAACCAAGCAATCAGTTCCAATCCTGTTGTCACCAAGTATTTTTTTTCGATTTTTTTTTCTTCGATAAGATCGCTGACTTCTAGTAGTTTATTAATTGCTGTCAATTAGTTGATTAACTCCAAATGTACATCCGCAGAGTTGATTTTTGTTTCTGGTCTTTGGAGAGCTGAAGTACTGCAGTGCTTATAGAATGGCGGCCATCTTTGTCTCTCGGATCATCTGTTTCCATTTCTTCTGTCCTCTGCATCTTGCTCTGCCACACCAACCACCTGCATGTCCTCTCCCACCACATCCATAAACCTTATCTTAGGCCTTCCTTTTTTCCTGTTACCTGGTAGCTTCATCCTTAGCATCTTTTTCCCAATATACTCAGCATCCCTCCTCAGCACATGTCCATACCAACATAATCTTGCCTCTCTGGCTTTGTCTCCAAACCTTCCAACCTGGGCTGACCCTCTAATATACTTATTCCTAATCCTGTCCACCCTCGTCACACCCAGTGCAAATCTTAACATCTTTAACTCTGCCACATCCAGCTCAAACTCCTGCCTTTTTGTCAATGCTGCTCTCTCCAACCCATATAACATAGCTGGTCTCACTACCCTCTTGTAGACCTTCCCTTTCACTCTTACTGGTACTCATCTGTCACAAATCACTCCTGACACTCTTCTCCACCCATTCCATCCTGTCTGTACTCTCTTCTGCACCTCTCTTCCACACTCACCATTACTCTGAACTATTGATCCCAAGTGTTTAAACCCATCCACCTTTGCCACCTCTACTCCTTGCATCTTCACCTTTCCTCTATCCTCCCTCTCATTCACACACACATATTCTGTCTTAGTCCTGCTGACCTTCATTCCTCTTCTCTCTAGAGCATATCTCCATCTCTTCAGGGTCTCCTCCACCTGTTCCCTACAGTCACTACAGATCACAATGTCATCTGCAAACATCATAGTCCTCGGGGACTCCTGTCTGATCTTGTCTGTCTGATCTCGTCTGTCAACCTGTCCATCACCATTGCAAACAAGAAAGGGCTCAGAGCTGATCCTTGATGTAATCCCACCTCTACCTTAATCGCATCTTTCACTCCCACCGCAGACCTCACCACTGTCACACTACCCTTGTACATATCCTGTACCACTCATACATACTTCTCTGACACTCCCGACTTCCTCATACAATACCAAAACTCCTCTCTAGGCACCTTATCATATGCTTTCTCTAAGTCTACAAAAACACAATGCAACACCTTCTGACCTTCTCTGTACTTCTCCATCAACACTCTCAGAGCAAACATCGCATCTGTAGTGCTCTTTCCCAGCATGAAGCCATACTGCTGATTACAATCATCATGTCCCTTCTTAACCTAGCTTCCACAACTCTTCCCCATAACTTCATGCTGTGACTGATCAGTTTAATCCCTCTGTAGTTACTACAGCTCTGCATATCACCCTTATTCTTAAAAATCGGTACCAAAACACTTTTTCTCCATTCCCCAGGCATCCTCTCACTTTCCAAGATTTCATTAAACAATCTGGTTAAAAACTCCACTGCCATTTCACCTAAACACATCCATGCTTCCACAGGTATGTCATCTGGACCAACAGCCTTTCCATTCTTCATCCTCTTCATAGCTATCCTTGATTCCTCCTTGCTAATCCACTGTACTTCATGATTCACTATCCCCACATCATCCAACCTTCTCTCCCTCTCTTCATTCATCAACTCCTCAAAGTACTCTTTCCATCTCCTCAACACACTCTCCTCACTTGCGAGTATGTTTCCCTCATTATGCTTTATCACCTTTACCTGCTGCACATCTTTCCTAGCTCGGTCCTTCTGTCTAGCCAATCGGTACAGGTCCTTTTCTCCCTCCTTAGTGTCCAATCTTTCATACAACTCTTCATATGCCTTATCCCTTAGCCTTTGCCACCTCTCGTTTTGCCATGCACCTCATCTCCTTCTACTCCTGTCCAGTTTCTTCATCTCTCTGACAATCCCACTTCTTAACCTCTTTCTCTGTATACTCTCCTGTACTTCCTCATTCCACCACCATGTCTCCTTGTCGTCCTTCCTCTGTGCAGATGTCATACCAAGCACCTTTCTAGCCATCTCCCTCTGGACATTAGTTTTAATGGCATTTTTGTGCACATATTAAATAACCTCCAGATGGAAACCAAGCCTAGTGCTGGGCTAGCAAAAGCCCACTGAAATGCTGGATTTGCTACCTGCATATGAGTAGCCATATGTGAGCTCCCCAAAGAGAGTTTACAGTAAAAAATAAAGGGCTTTTGTTAAGATAATAAACAACTACTGTCCCAGTCCCAGTGGACTGTACCCCTTCAGAGTAGGTACATTACATTTTACTTTAAAGAAATTGCATGTCTATAAAATGGCTATGGTGCTCTTTGAATAATATTGCCCCCCCAACAAGTAATATCAGTAATCAAAACATGACACCCGTATTCTGTATACTTTTACTGTTTCATTAAAAATTACCCAGCTGAGTTTGAAATTGATCATAGTTGATCAGTACACTACCCCAATAAACTTGTGTTCAGGCACATACATAAGAAAATGAAAAACATGTCTACCACAACAACATATTTCAACTTGCTGCTGTTAGACACATGCACACATCCTCCAGTAACCATGTGTCTAACAGCAGCAAATTGAAATATGTTGCTGTTAGTCACATGCACACATTCTTCCACTAGCCATGTTATTTCTATTCAGCAGCAGTCATGTAATCACACCACACTTTCACATGCAACACAACTTCCCACCCCAAAGATAAATCCATCTTTTATGTACACTTCAGATTTTTTATTGTATGGAAATGAGCAAAACAATTGCTACAGTAATTATTTCTACCTCTTGCTGTTGAACACAAGTACACCCCTCAGACTATCTATATTAGTGATTGTTTTGCATGAATCATGTCCTTTACTTTCATCCACAGACTACTGTCAAAAAAAAAACAGCCACTTCTGGGAATCACCTCTTATGAGTGACTGCCAAAAGTGTTGAAAATAGCCACACGTTTGCATTTCCACTTGCTGCTGTATGACACCTTACCCCATACTGTCATAAATAAATACATACATTCGTACTGTGGTATTGTGCTATGGGCAGTGTATATTGTTGCCACTGCCCACAGGTCTGTTGGTCTCATGCCCAAAAAAGAGGAAGAATAAACAGTGTTAGTGTAAAGCACTGGACTTTATACCAGTAAATTTTTAAAGCTCTCAGAATATCGCAGTAATGATGTACTTTGACAGCTGCTGCCTCTAGACTCTTGTGGTAGTTTTGATTCATTCTGTTTGTAAGGTAGAGTCTTAGTCCCCTTCACTCTCCTTTGAAAAATGTAGTCTTGATGGAGTCCCCTTAAAAATGGACCTAACAACACAGTTGCACTATCTCTAACAGCTGTAGAGTAACAGGGGTCCATATTATATACTCAAAAATTGAGTTCAGCAAACAGCACTTACATTGAGCATGCCATTCAGTGAATTCACTCTTGTGGGGGGCTGCATCTCCAACACACCCCACTAATTATATATACCAACTCCGAGATCACACTACAGTGAGGAAAGGGCACATTTTCCGATCTTCACTGTACCGCAATCCCACTATGAACAGTATTTTCGATGCAAGTGCTATTCGCTGAACTGAATTTTTGATTATATAATATAGACCTGAGTAACAGATATTGGCAATTACAGAGAACTTTAGACCTCATGTAACAACATTACTTTGTATTTTGGACCCACAGTTAGTTATGCAAAGCCCAATGTTGTAAATGATCTCCAAAAAATCACAATAATGAAATTCACCTGGGAGCTTAGAAATCTTTCCAACTCTCACACATGCCACAGCAGTGATCACTTTACAGTGAACAAACAGCCCTTTGCTTTCATCCACCTTTTACCCACCCAGCCTAAACAAGAAGTGGTAAAGACAAGACACAGCAGTATATATCAAGTTACTAATACAACAAGGGATCCTCCCATGTTGATTTATTTAAAAGGTTTGGAAGTAAATGTGGAAGAATGTCTGAAGTTTTGTATTAACTGAACGAAAGTGCTTATTGTAAAGTTCATTTTAAAGTTTACAGTATTTTTATATTTCAGTGTTGCAGAAATTAAAGTTTTGGAATTTTACTGCTTGGAGCGGGCTTATTTCTAACACAAGTGACTGTTTACCATTACCTCATGGCATACTTCCCTGCTGTCACTCGATCATGTTGGCAATTAACCTAATTCTCATTGACTCAGTTCCATTATATTTATTAAAGTCTAACTACTCCCCCAGAACCCTGCCCCAAACCTAAAAAATGCTTAGCTATTTCCAAAACCTTAAACTCCCAATCACTCTCTAAACCTAAAATCCAACAACCCAACCTTCTGCTAACTCCTGATCACTTCCTAAACCTACAATCCCCTTCCCCGCCTTACCCTAATCTTATGTTAACTCCCATTAGTTCCCTAAACCTAAAATCCCCCCTCCCTCCCTAATCCTAACCTTCCTCTGCCTCCAATCCCCTCTAAGCCTAAACCCCCCCTCTTCTAATCACTCCCTAAACATAAAATCCACCTCTCCTTCCTAATTCTAAACTTACAATCCCCTCCATTAAGCAAAAGTCGCCCTCCCCTCCCTAAAACTAAAGTCCATTTCCCAGTTTTTCTTCCCCACTTACCCCTTTCATGGCGAAGAGTTGATTGCATCCAACTGTTGAGGCAGCTGTGTATGCAAACTCGCGTTCCAGTTGGAGCACCTGTTCTGTTAGGTTGGAGGTCACAACCATTCAAGTTTTTGGTATGAGTCAGTGGAATTTGAGCAGCTGGGATTCAAGTGGCTGTAAGATTGCCTTTTACCACTGATTGCCCACCATAGCTCTAAACGTCATTGCGCAAGAATCAGCATCAAAGCTAAAAGTAGTGAGGGGCAAAGGTTCAAAATTAGGGGCATAATATAAATATTGTTTTTATATATGTAGAAAATTGGCAGTACAACAGCTTTTGCATTAGCATGCATTTTCTGAAGTGTATGAAGTCTAAAATTCAAATGTCTATCACTATGTAATGACTGCAATCCTCAACTTTTTATCAGAAAACCATACATTTCACAAGGAACAGATAGAGACATGAGGTAAAATCATGGACAAATGAGAGCTAACTAGAAAAAAAGGCTTTGACGAGTGAAGAAGCTGTACATTGCTCATATTCTAGTTAATAACTGTCACTAGAATTCACAATTTGTACTCAATCAGATCTTCATATTGCTCCTTTGTCTGCCTTCACATTTTTTAAAACATACATCATCATGACTGTTGGACCTCAGTGGAGTCATACTACCTCTGAAGAAAGAATGTACATTGTTTTTATTAGCATTTAATGTTCTAGACAGCCTTATGATGATGTAAGATGTAATACTTATGACACATACTCCACTTAAAAAAAAATACCCAGCACAGCAGATCAGAACTTTTCCTCTAACTCAACAAATGTCAGAAGACAGACTATTGAACTTGGTGCCAGCCCAAAGGGCACAAACTTATGTACAACACGCCTGTGCAGTTCCAGATAGTTTGGTAGCTTAGTGATTCACTTACAGCATCTTTTAGTTTACCTCACATTTTATCTGGTTTTCTGCTATAAATTAAAATAAATCACATACTTGGAGTCAGGGCCAACCTTAGGTGAAAATATCCCCTTGGTGAAAGGCTCCATGGTGCTCTCCTGAAGACCACTGCTTCCCCCTCACAGTCATGTGCACACGTCCTCCAGTGACCCCCAGTTTACCTCATCCAGATTTTTCCTACTTGTTTTTCTCACATTTATCTTACTCTTCAGCTTTTTCCCTGCGTTTTTCAACATACAATACCTTGGCCAGACTGTAGTGTAATGACCACAGAGGAACTTTATTTGATTGCATTTGTTAAACAGCATTGAGCACTAAGACACTGGTTGGCCTACTGGTTAAAGTGTTTCCATCACAGACAAGAAGTACAGGGTTTGATTTTCACCAAAGGCTTAAAATGGTCAACAAGGGCAGTTAGCCTAGTACTTGAGTTGACAGTGAATTGGCTTGATGGTTAAGATCTTCATTTCATATACATAAGGTGAAGGGTGTGATTCTCAGCTCAGGTTATTAGCTAGGCTTAAAATGGCTCTTCAGTGCAATTTGCCTAATATTCACCTATAAATCCAAATGGATCTTTTTCAGACTCAGCCTAGGAGCATTCTGTGGTTTAGTGACTTGCTTAAAGTCGCACATTTAGGAAAATGGAGACTTCACCACAGGAAGCAGCTCAATGTCTCATGGCCTTAATCCTCTGTACCAGTTGTCAGTCTAAGTGAAATAAATAAGTGAATTAATCTGGCCATCTGATACATTTTTTTTCAAACTGTTGATAGCCTTAACAAAAATTATGACATATCATGACTTAAAAAAGAAATTCTTACTCCTCACCTTTGCTTTTTCCTGTATCCTTTCAATGCACTGTAACTTGCCAAAAATGCACCATTATATAATTTTGAAATAAATAATCAAATTAAGCTGGGGTTCTCAAGAAGTCATTATATTATAGATGCTGTGAGGTGCATTTTAGAACTTTATTCCAGTGTTGTAATCCAGTGAGATGCTGGCCAAAACAATGAATAAGGAAGAAAATTCAGTCTTGTCTTTTTTTTCTAGAAAAAGATCAGTTCACTCTGACAAAATGACAAGGAACACTAAGAAGAACACATAAGTCATATCTGTGAATAGCGTCTGCACCCCCCCCCCACACCCAAAAAAGGTAGTTACCTTCTGTGCATCCTATTCTGTTAGATTAGGATAAAGGCACACTTGATCACAGTCACACATTTCAACTGGCTGCTGCTAAACATGTATACATGCCTCTTCACCCCTGTCTCTGGAAAATGGCCACCTTCTGTTTACCACTCTGTCAGACTGAGATGAAACTGAAAGAAGAAATAAAACAAAGTAACATATTTCAACTTGTTGCTGTCAAATGTAGATCAACAGCATGTATTCTTACCCTTATCCCAAAATGACTGCAACCTGCATGTGCATCTTAAATTTGATTGTGAAGAAAAGATCACAGTACACATTAGTATATTCCAACTTTATGATCCCAAACTGTTCACATTCCCTAGAAATGCTGTTGTAGCCTTCTATGTGCACCTCTGAAATTTGTGAGGAAAGTTAAAGAATTAATGACCACCTTTCCCCCAGTCCTAGCACAAGCCATAATGACATCTCTGAAGTTTCGCTATAAGGAAAATAATGCGGTAATTACCATACTGTTCCAACCCCCCATGCAAATTACAGTGACCTGTGAACACCCTGAGCAGGGCCAGTTTTAGACAAGGAGAGGTAGAGAGCAGAGACTTCTACTAAACCTGTGCCAAAATCCACTTACACAGCCTGGAATGCCAGGGTTCCCCCCAGATCTTCATGTATCATTTACCACATTAAAATTATGTTACCCATAACCACAGACATAACTCTCCACTAATAGTGCTTTCTGTGCCCAGCATCCCTATGATTCATCACTTAGTGCACAAATACTATAAACCTGCTTTTATAAGGCCTGCAGAAGACAGATGGACTCCTGTTAAGGAAAACCTTAGTGTTTGAGGCAGTTGGGTAAAAGAGAAACCCCTTATTCACATGTGTGCTGTTGTTTGCCTGTCTGCAATCAGAAATGTACAGTGATGCTGTAATGTATGTAGAGGCTCTTTTGGAGATGTGCAATTCCAATAACAGTAGTTTCCCTAGATTCTACTGGAGGGTCGTGTAACAAGGGGCATCAGTAACTAGTGTGGCTTTTTCCGCCTAGTATAGAACAGCAATCACAGGATATTTAATTCTTCCCTTCTTGGCTGTCTATAAAAAAATATATATATTGGTGTGATTGTCCCAGCATGCTGGGGGGAGGGATCCTATTGCCACTCAGCTGTCTGTCACTAGCAGTCTTTGACTATTCAATTGTCTTTCTTGTGTGATACTGTTTTTAGTGGAGTAACACAGACTGGGTTGCTATAACACTGCTACCTGGGTGACAAAAGTTGCAATATGGTCTCATGGTAGCCTGGAACAATGATTTCCTCTACCAAAAGATAAGATGAGATGCATTAATTGAGCCAACTACTTCTATGAAATA
Source organism: Protopterus annectens (assembly GCF_019279795.1). NCBI lineage: Eukaryota > Metazoa > Chordata > Ceratodontiformes > Protopteridae > Protopterus > Protopterus annectens. Next base: position 354,000,076 of record NC_056727.1, on the reverse strand, counting down.
TCTGTAACTGAGAGAGAAAAAATTGAAAACTACCACTGGCTACTGTTTACTATCTCATGTAATCTTCAGGCTTCAAACTATCTTCTATACAACAGAAATCATTTTGACAGTGACCCCACAAAGGCGGAGAAAGGAGAGAGGGTAGGTTTCTCCTGACAGCTACAATGAGGAGACAGTCTACATTTTGCATTCTAGAGATAGTAACTGATAACTGGGGTATAATGGACTGCTGATGCAAACTGTCAGTAGAAGATGAAATGATTACAAAAAGCATCTGTCATTTAACTTGGTTAATATAAAAAATTGTGTTAAGCAGACTTTTTGGAATTTATCAGTCTTCAGCAACTTCCTATATCTGATCATGGACAACACAGTGAGCTGATCCTGACAACAGATTGCCATTTGCATTAATTCATGCACATTTCTGATGATTATTCTGTCAACAATGAGAAGAAAGAAAAGAGGGGCTACAATTAAAAGCTAATGTGCTCTTAATGTCTGTGCTACCAAATGGCTGCTAATATTGTTTGAATTTATAATACGTGTTATTGGATAAGACAGATAATATCAACCTTAAACCAGTAGATAAATCACAGCTGCAATTTATGTATGTATGCATTACCCATAAAATTACTTCTAAACCACCATTCATTTTTATATTAGTTTGCTTCAAGTACTATTTTACTATCTTCTGTAATTTAGTAGTGTTTTAAGAAACAGCCTTTTCTGTATATTTCTTAAAATCTGAACTGTACGTATTTGTCTGCATTTGAAACTCCCATGTAAACTATTATCTTTTTCTGCAAAAGTGAAGCATACATTTTTCCATGACAAATCATCCATGCAGTTGTTATGGTACTGGAACATTTTTATTGCTAAACTAAGCTGCATATCATGTACTCAATAAGAAGGAAAACCGCAGAGTGAAATGTGTTTTGCTAATATCAGCATTTTTAAGATTTCAGATCAGGTTGTTAACATGTTTTGAATGCATAGAAGTTAATTAAATGTAGGTTGGAGCAACTAGGCCTGCTGATGAGAGGAGAAGAAGAGAACTGATAACCTAGGAAGAGGAGTACCTATGAATCCCTGAGGGTATAGAACTCTGAGCTTTAGACATCTGCTTTTAATAGAATTTCTTCAATGTTGAGAACATCTTTAAAATTTAAGCTGTATTAGGAGACCTGTGATAATGCTGGGAAAAACATTTGTCAAGGAGTAGATTGTGTTAATTTTAACGGACTAAGTCATTAAAGAATTATGAATGCTGTATGTTTCAGATAACTCTGAGATGCAATTCCTTTCATGTTAACTTACGCTTAATTAATAGCCCTTGTGCCTTAATGTAATCCAAAAGAAGGGCATTATTTTTAAACATACTGAAGTTGGGCAAATAAATTTTAACCGTCTGTGAATTAAATGAGTGATGATCTCTCTCCAGGGATAAAGTGTGTTTCTGACCTGAAAGGTGTGGGTGTAGACTAAATGGGGCTTTAATCTGTGCCCTTATATACACTCCCTAGCAACTGACCTTATGCATTTCTTTGCTAATTCAATTTCCCCTCACTAATGACTTCATTAATTTATGCATTACATATATTGTTGTCCAAGTGGGCTGAGGCCTATTTTTAGTGAAGATCTGAGAGCATGTTTTACATAATCAAAGATAATTATTTTTGTGATACAGTATATTACTCTAAGTATTGCATATCTTCATTAATTGCACTTCAGTTTTTGTTAATTGTGAATTTTGTAACAGTCCAAAAAGTCATAGTTGAGAAAGGCCTGTGGGCCAGACCACTAACTAAATGTGTAATGGAGACGCTGGGAATCCTGATTGAGGACCCTGAGGTGACATGCAGATAAAAACCAGGAGGGCATGTAAATGTCACTTATTCCATTGTGACTGTAATCTCTGCTGTCTCTGATAGCAGTCTCTGCCTGTACTGAAAGCCAAAAGGAATATGTATGCATTTGCATAACCTATAGGTATGAAGAAATGTGAAGAGTGCAACAATACAGCTTTACACACATGCACAAACAAGCATAGGCTTAGAATCATTCCCACAGTCCAACACATAAATATAACAACACATGCTTGTACAAAAAAGCAATAAGCAGTCACATTCCCATGTTGTAGAATGGCAATCTGCACAACCGCAGGTAGTTGAGGAGCAGAGGCAGCTACACTGATTGTGTTAAGTGAATTGAAGTAGACACAAGCGTACTAACACACCTATGTGCAATGAAGTTGAAGTGAGACAAGATTCCCATTATACTCCAAGATTATATTCCTGTGCCCAGTCACACAACACAACAGTTAACCCCCCCTTGCGTACTCCAAAAAGAGGTATGCTATGCCTAAAGTACAGTGTTATGCATCTTGGATTATGCCCAGGCAGGCGGTTTGCATCCAGAGGACTCAGAACATTTTATATCAGAGAAATGGCAACCAGGGGCAGCTGTCACACTTTGCTTATGTTGCCCCTAAATGGCAGAAAGAAATGCAGTGTAAATCATAAAACCTCACATTATCACCTTATCACTGGTGATATTCAGAAATTAATTTGGCCATACTTAGTGTCCTGAAACAAAATCTCTACCCATGAAAAATGAAAACAATAACATTTTCCTTTATTAAAACTGCTTTTACCTGACCAAATATGCTCTTCAAGCAAAGCAGATGTCCACTCCTTTGAATGACTTCATCTTCAGTAATATACGTGATGGACATCTGCTTGACTTCTGTCATACTGCTTATCCAGTCTTCTAGTAACCACCAGCCATATTTTATGCCAATGGACATTATTCCTTCATTAACTGGTTTACTTAGGTAAATTGTGTGTGCAGTTTTTTAAACTAACCATTACACTAAAAATCTGCTCAGACCAGGACTGAAACAAACCCTAACATTTCAGACAATCCTTCTAAATAATTAATCATTAAACAGTCATTGTAATCAGTAGTCATTATTTTCTCTGCAGGTTGGTAGACATCTTTAACAAGAATCTACAACAGTTGAGTCTTTCTATTATTATTATTTTTTTTGAGACTAGTAGTAATGTTACCTTTTCCAGCCACCAGTCCTCTATTGCAGCATCTTCTTTTGTTCTTTCCTTCTTCACTATCTCTGTCAGTGTCTGCCTGTTGGTGTAGCTTTTTTTGTGTGGTCCACTACCCTTAGTACCTTTGTGTGACATATTGAGTTACAGCATAGGCAGCGGGGAGCCCTTCTCTTCCAACCTCTTCTATCCTCTGGAGCTTACATTTCCTTATTGCTACTTGTGTGTTTAAGACCAACTGGTTGAGGGCAATCCCCCTGTGTTCATTTCACTATACAAAAAGTGGCTGGCCTTCTGGTTTTGAAAAGAACTTCCATCTCTTTTCATCTCTCTCCACCAAAAAGGATAGTTGGATATACCATGTCCTCTCTTAAATCATGCTGGGAAAACTACAATTTTAGCATTTATTTATCGACATTTGTTTACAAAGAAAGTCCATCTGGGCCAAAACAACCCATCTTCAGTGGAGGTCTGGGAGAAAAGATTAGTTTGCATAAAATACATCAGCAAAAACACAGCAATCATACATAAAATGGCAGAGTACAGACACCACGAATGTGCAACTATAAGCAAGCAAAACACTAAATCTATACAAAAATCCTTAACATAAAGAGTGGAAGCTATTTACACGAAAGGAAGCTGACAGAATGCATTTGACTAGCAAAAAAAAACTAGAAGCATGGTTTGGACTAAAGATTTACAGAAAGTAGGTAAGGGTAGTGAAAGCTCGAATATTAGCAGGAGGGTACAAGTTCAGCCTGAGTTTGAATTGTAGCAGATACAAGACTTCAATAAGAATTCTTTTTCTGGATGTTTAAAGACGTAGTGGTTTGGTGTAGACTTTGAAGGATAGTGGTAGAGTTTTCCAATCTTTTGCTAAAGAGTAGGAACAGAGGTTGTGAGTGGTGGTTTTATTAGGTCTGTGGATGGAGAGGAGTTGTTTGTTATTAGATCAAAGAGGTCTGTTGGAGTGGTATCTATGGAGAATGGTATTAAGGGCAGGGCAAGCTGAAGGTTTACATATAATGTTATGGGTCGTAGTTGGCTGTAGGTAGGTTAGGCAATGGGGAACTCAAGCCAGTTTGGTGTATGGAGTACATGCAATGTTGTGTGTAGAGGGCTCCATTAGTACATTTATTATAACATATTTCAAGTTTAGTCTTTAAGAGATATTTTATAGGTTCATAGATTAGTACTAAGCTAACTGCCCTTGCGAGCCATTTTAAGCCTAGCCAATTATCCCTTGTGAGATTCAAACCCTGCACCTTGTATTTGAAAGGCAAACACCTTAACCATTAGGCCACCCTCCCAACCCTATAATAGAACTTGAGATTTTTGTATGTCAGTAAGGATTGGGGCCCAATATAACATTGAAGGTAATAGGTATGTGGTATATGTGGTAGTAAGGTTAACTTTGGTGGATTTATTTAGGAAATGTTTGTGTCTAAAGAGCATTTCAAGTGTTGTTTTTGATATGTTGTACATGGAGATAGAACTTGAGATTGTCATTTGTTATCCTTCCTAACAATTTTGTGAGGGAGACTGCTTCAGTTTCTGTACTGTTCAGAGGAAAAAGTTTTATGTACTTTGTCTTGACTACCTACTTTTGTGTAGAAGTTTAGTTTTCTTTGGGGTTGAGTAGAAGTTGGCCATTAATGAGCCAAGTCTTAATGGAGGTGAAAGCTTCTTGTATTATTTTGTTGTAGATGTGATTGATTATTAGAGGAGCACAGAAGAGTGGAATTGTCTGTATACTGAATTTATTTGTTTATTTATTAATATTATTTGACATTTGTTAACTGGGATAGTCCATCTGGGTCACATGAACCATTTTCAGCGCAGGCCCGGGGGAAAAAAAGCTCCATACTTTACGTATGCATAGGTAAATAAGCCAAAAAGTTACAAACAAAAATGTTCGACAGGACTGTACAATATAACATTGAATTACATCTTAGATAAGACTATATGTAAAACAGTATGATTGGCAGGATTTTACAATACGACAGTGCCAGTACATCTTTGATAAGACTATACACAAATACCATGATATAAGTTAGAATTCAGAAACAAAAACATGTAGTGTTTAGATTAGTAGTTTGGTTAGTAAGTAGGATGATAGGGCTAGAAAGGTGCACAGTGTCCAGTACTTTATTATGACTCTTGGTAGTTTAGTTATGATGAAAAAGGTTAGTGTAGTAAATGGAGGTATCAAGAAGGGAGGAAGTGTTTTAGCCTGGAGTTAAGCTTGTGTATAACCATAATTTGTTTAGGTGTTATTTTAGGGAGGCTTTGAAGAGAGGTAGGCTAGGACTTATCCGAATGTTAGGTGGGTGGGTGTTCCATACTTTGGCAACAGAGTATGAGTATAGAGATTTTCCTGGGTTTCAAGAAGGTATGATGATTTCTAGGTGTTTTTTATCTTCAGATCTGAGAGTTCTGTTTGGTTTGTAGTGTTATATTCGTTTTAGTAGCACAGGACATGCAGAGGGCCTATAATATAGGTTGTGTGTTGTAGTTAGGTGTGTATATACTAGCTGGTGTGATAATTCCAGCAAGTTTAGTTCTTTTAGTGGTATACAGTGATGTGCAAAGTAGTTGGAGTTATTTACAAACTTTGCAGCTTTGTTGTAGCATTGCTCTAATTTAGTCTTGGTGGAGTTTAGCAGATTGGTTAGTATACAGGAACCGTAGAATAGGGAGGTGAACAGGAAAGTTGTAGCCAGGGTCGTCTTGGTTGGAGTGGTAAGGAAATGTCTGTTCTGTAAAGGAGTCCTAGTTTTTTTATGTGTCGTCTTGATGTTTTTTTGGATATGAAGATCAAAGTTGAGTTTGCTTTTGATAACACCTAGCAGTTTTAATTTCTTGTATGTCTATGATGTTTTTGTCAGCTGCAAGAATATTAAATTGGCCTTGGTTGAGGGTGGTATTTTGGGGGGGAAAGACTATAAGTTTGTTTCTTGGGGGGGGGGGTTAGAAAGAGTTGGGCCTCTGTGAGCCAGGATTCAATTGCCGTGAATGATTGTTGGGTTTTAATTAGGAGTTCAGGGAGAGTAATGGAGGTGCAGATTAAGGCTGATTCATCTGCATACTTTATTAATGTTTCTGTGGAAGAGGAAGTGTATAGATTATTGGTAAATATGTTAAATAATTAGGGTCCTAAAACAGAGCCTTGGGGGACTCCTGTAGGGTTTTGTAGGAAGGGGGAGAGTTGGTTACACCATTTTACTGCTTGCTTCTGATTGTGTAGGTAGCTGTGGAACTACTGAAGTGTGTTGGAGGAGCAACCTAAGCTGAATAGTGTGTTAGGCAGTAAAGAGTGTGAAACTGTGTTGAAGGCTTTTGAGAGGTCCCGGAATATTGTGGATACTGGGTAACCTTGGTCTCTGGCCTTTGTTGACAGTGTTGGTGAAGGATAGTAATACAGTGGATGTGCTATGATCTAGCCTGAAGATGTACTGAATTTGTGAGCAGGTTGTTTTGGAGTAGATATTTCATTAATTGTTGGTGTATGCACCTTTCCATGATTTTAGATAGAGGGGATAGTATAGATTTTTTTTTCAATAAACATCTTTATTAAATTATCACATATGACATATGCAATCTTACATTTATGTAAACTTAAAACAAACAGCATTGACACTACTTTAGTTGCAAACATTATACATCACAGACACCATTGAAATAACTGCACGAACCAAAAAGAAAAGATAAAACTGAAGACCACAGATGAAGAATCCACCAAAAACACCAGTGTAATAAACTGGTGTTTTAAGTGGATTCTTCATCTGTGGTCTTCACCATTGAAACAACTGTAGTTGCAAACATTATACATCACTTATAATCTATCCAGTCATTTTCAGTTAAGCATTATATGGCTCATTCAAATCCTGCTCGTTAAACCTCATTCCTTCTCTGCATATATTGTTCGCACAATTCCCATTTTTTCTATGTAGTTTGTTCTTTCCCTTTTCTAAAGATCCCTATTCCAGTTGTTTTATCTCTGCTACTATATTCACTACTTCTAGTCAAGTTGGTCTAGACTTTGCTTTCCATTTTCTAGTAATTGCTTTTTTGGCAACCACCATAATTAGACTTAGCAAGGGTTTACTATGTCTAGGCAATTTTGATTCTGTATCATATCTCAAAAAATCATCTCCCCAGTCAATACAGTTTGCTCACTCTGCATCTCTGACAGAGTCGTTCACTGAGAATCCCTAAAGTCAGCCAGCTCATTACACTCCCCAAAAATATGTTCCCAGCCACCTCTTGCTCATCACACCTCCAACATTTGCTATCCACCTGAGGAAAAAATATTTGGAGTTTGCTTGAGGTATATAAATACCTATGTAAACACTTCCAGGTCAAATTTCTAAATCTTCTAGACTTTGTTGCATATTTGGGAGAGATACATGTATCCCTTCATTGTCTCTTTGTGAATCTCTCTTCCCAATCCATTCTAAGCACCTCTGATTGATTCTTATAATTATCATGCAATATTTTACATGTTCTAATTATTCCTTTTTTAATGGCAGCTTCTGTTCTAGATTCTATTAACAACTCTACCAGTGCTGGTCTTTTATTTAGGACCACCCTGTCTATTTCTCTTTGCCTATACTCTGATATCAATTCTTGATAGGGAAGGCAATCTCTAACCTGCAATCCAAATACATTCTTGGCCTCTTCCCATTCTATTACCTTTCCCTTTCTAATTATTTTCTCCCAATACCTTGGTTCCTTTGCCAGGTTTCTGCAATAAATTCCATCCCTATCTTGCCTATTATCTGTATCCCTAACCACAGTCATCCTTATCGGCAAAATCTCTTTTCTGCATTCTCATGCTGGTTTTGTTCTTAGAATACTCCCTGCTATTTTATGAATGTAATACTCTGTATGATTTTTGTTCTCCTTAGGAGTCTGTATCCAAAATCCCAATCTCTCCTTATTTCATGAGCTTCCTCCTGTATCATCATTATTCCTTTCCACTTTGAATTATAGTTTTCTGCTTGTGTTGTGTATAAAAGCCTTAACTTTGTTGCTCTAAAATGCCCCCTCAAATTGGGCAATCCTAGTCAGTCTTGTTCTATTGCAAGAATTGGCTTATCCTACTTGATCCTTCCTGTCTTCTCTTCCCAGATAAAATCATTCATCTATTTTTAATTGCTATCCACAGCTTCTCCTCTGGTTGATAAAAATATGCCTGACCAGTGTATAAGACTAAACGGACTAAAACATTTTATTTGCTTGTATCTTAGTATCCATATCCATATAACAAAGCTTCCAGTTTCTCAATTTTTGTATTATCTTCTGTTTAGTTTCTTCCCACATATCCTTAGCTGCCACAACAGAGTAATTTCTAATCCATACTTCATAATACTTAATTTTATCTTGTCCCCATAAATTTGGATATTGTTGGACCAATTTGCGTGTGGGTACATAATTTACTACAATTGCGTTTGATTTAGCTTCATTAATTTTGTATTCTGAGAAGATCTGAAATGGCCTTAAAATGTTTCACAACACTGTAATGTCCCTTTCTGATTTTGACATGTATTAAATAATATCATCTGCAAATAGAGCCAGCTTTTCCTGACTACCATACCAATTATATCCTTGAATTTCTGAGTCCCTTATTTTCTTTGTAAATTCTAAATATAATGCAAACAACAAAGGGGAAAGTGGACAACCCTGCCTGGTTCCTCTACTCAAGCAGATGTTGTCAGAGAGGACCCCACACACTTTAATTTTCACCTCTGATCCCTCATACTGTATTTACTCCTAATCAACCTCATAATTGTATCAGGGAAAGCAAATGCTTTCATTGCCCTGCTCATGAAGTCCCACTCTACTCAAATGCTTTCTCTTCATCAAGACAAACCAGTAACAGTGGTATTTTCTTACATTCTGCTTCCCACTTGGATCATCAATGTTCTGTTAACATTGTCAAATGTTTGCCTCCGCTCCACAAAACCACACTGATCCATATCTGTCAGTTTTGGTATCACTTTTGCCATTCTTTTAGTCGTTATTAACATAAACACTTTATTATCATGGTTTAATATTGAAATGGGCCTGTATGAAGCTGGATCCTATGGATCTTTACCCTCTCCAGGTATTACCGTTACCACCGCCTTCTTCCAGGATGCTGGTACTTCTCCTCTTAAAGTACGGTTAAACAAAAACCTTCCAGATCTTTATCAGTTTTTTCCCTCCTAGCTTCTAAACTTCCACAGGAATGACATCTATTCCTGTGGATTTTTCTGTAGGTTGGTTATACATAGCCATTTTTATCTCACCTGTTCCTATCCTGTTAGTAATTGAGCCTCATCTACCGCTAACTTTGGCATATTTAATTATTCCATAAACATTTCCATGTGTACCTTTTCTTGATTTCCATATTTCTCTGCTTTTATACAGACATTTATAAAAATTTCTAAATATTTCTAATACTTCTAAAGGATCTCTTATCTTTCCTGCTATAGGGTCCCTAAGCTTGGTGACAGCCCTTTCCACTTTCTCTTGCCTAAGTCGTTGTGCTAAAAGTTCTTGTGCTCTATAATCATGATCAAAAAACAGTTGCTTAACAGCAATCTTTCTGAACTTGTGCATGTTATCGAGGTAATCCCTTATTTTCTGTTTAGCATTCTGCAGTTGCTCTTTTTCTTGTTTTGAGAGATTCCACATGCTTTGCAATACTTTAACATTTGTCACTCCCTCTAAATAATTCTTGCTCTTAGCCATATCTCGCTGTCCTTTATTTCCACCCTAGTTTTAAACTCCACTTTAATTTTATCCCACTCCCTAGCTATATTTTGAGAAGAAATTTGTATCATCTGTAGTAGCTCCTGAATTAATTCCAAAACCAATTCCTTAAATTCCTCTCTTTTCTACCGATAGGTGGGAAAGTGCCAGTGTCTCATTTTTATTTCATTATCTTGTATTTTTATTTTAGTTATTATTGGGGCATGATCTGAAATAGTTATTGGGTGTGTTTCAAGACCTTCAATTAAATGCACGTTTCTGTGAGATATAAATTCTATCTAGCCTAGCCCAGTTTTTGTATCATGGAGAATAATATATAAATTCACTCTGAACTCCTACTACTGAATTCACATCTTCCACGCCAAATATTTTCATAAAGTTCTTCAAACATCTACCCTCCTTTGTTATATTTTTCCCTCTAGGCCCTCTAGACATGTCTTCACTGTTGCAAACCAAATTCCAGTCTCCACTTATAAGTAATATTCCTTGCTGAAAGCTGATTATTTTTTCCAGAATTTTCTTAAGCTCCATTGTTGCAGTTTTAGGTGGGAAGTAAATGCATGTCAGTGTAATCCTCCCTTGCCAGTAGCCCCTTAGTACTATATATCTTCCATTATTATCTGTTTTCCTCTTCTATCACTATTGGAGCTCATATCCAATTAATGTAAGTACTCCTTTTCCTTTGCCCCAGATATTCCATGAGTAACCATCCTAAAAACCTTTCTTTATCAAAATTGTATGTTCAGTTCTTTCCAGGAGTGTCTCCTGTAGCATAGCTATTTGTACTCTACAGTTTTTAATATAGTTCACTACTCTTTCTTTTTTATATTTATATGTAAGGCCATTCAGATTAAAAGACATTACAGTAGGCATCATTTTCTTATATAGTCATTATTACCACCTTTTATGCACAACTGTTGTTTTGTTAAATGTCTAGTTCCAACTTTTATGTTACATGCATATACTGTTTAGCAGGTTGGTGTTTTACACAGTTGTTGGGATTGATATTAGGTGGAACTCAGATATTTTATTGGAGTGTCCTCCTCTATGAATTGGCATTATATGTGACAGCTTCCATATTGTGGGAAGTATGGTTTTTGAGAGTGATCTCTTTATTGGAATGCTGACTGGATATGCAACCGAGTCAGCAGCAAGTTTCAGGTAGTGGGGTGGGAGGTTGTCTGCTGATGTGGAACAGGGTTTTAGCCTGAGTAGTAGCTTTTTATTTTAGAGGTGGGTATAGGCTGAAAGGTGAAAGTATTGTTGGAGTTTTTTTTGGTTAGTGGTACAGTTAAGGGGTTGCTTTATTGTGGGGGGTGTTGAAGTATTGTTGCTGGTTTGAATGGGGATGTCCTGAGTTATTAGTGGTGAGAAGGTCAGCTATGGGTTTAATAAAGTGTTTGTTAAATTTCTTTGCAATTTGAGATGGGGGCCATTGGGTGAAGGGGGAGTGGTCTTTGCTTGACTCTGGGTTGAGGAGGGCAGTTATAGAGTGCCAAAATGTTTTGGGGTTCTGTTTGTGTTGAAGCTGGAGGTTAGTATAGTAGGATTCTTTACATTTGTTGACTAGTATGGTTACTCTGTTGCATACTGTTTTAAAGGCTTGGAGATTTTTTGGGTCCAATTTTGTTTCCATTTGTTCCATGCAGTGTCTCTTTGCTTCATGAGATCAATACAGTTAGTTATGTTTTTTTTTGTTTTCCTTACTCTGTTTGCTTGTACAGGGGTGCCCTATCAATTGTTTTCAAGAAGGTAGTATTAAAGGGAGGCTTGACATAAAAATGTGGGAAGGTTGTTAATGAAAGTGTTAAAGAGGAGGGGACCATAAATAGAGCTTTGAGGAGCACCAGCAATATTGGTCTGATATGGAGGGCTTGTCATTTTTACAAGTTGCTGCCGATTAGATAAGTAGCTATTCAACCAGTTAAGTGTGGGAGGTGATGGACCAATGGTTGATAGTTGATATAAGAGTTGTGAGAAACCATATCAAAAGCCTAAGACAGGTCAAGGAATACAGATAAGTCAAGCTTGCCTGAGTCCTTGTCTTTGTTTACAGTGTTATATTTTAATGGTGTGTGTGTGTGTGTGTGTGTGTGTGTGTGTGTGTGTGTGTGTGTGTGTGTGTGTGTGTGTGTGGGAGGCGGTATTCTGCCATCTTTAACGATGATGGGATTGCTTGCTAGTATACTGTGCATGCAATGGGCATGTATTTGCTGACATTTGCAGTGTGCTGAGTGGAATGCATTTTCTCCCACTTTTTCCTAGCTAGGATGTGTGAGGATGCTTGTGGACTCCCAGTGTCCCCAGCAGTGAGTAAGGTGTGTGTGTGTGTGTGTATGTATTTCTTTTAAGTATTTCATCATTTTTAATGGTTGCTTTAGTTTTCTCCATTTTGCAGAGTGGAAAGCATAATTGTAGCTGTTTTTGCTAAAGCTGCCCTGGCTCATTATTGTGATTAATTGTGGAAGTACAATAGCCATATTAATTGCTATGTCCACTCAATTTACGCATTTTCACATAGAATGCCCTTTCATAATTTCCCCAAATCTTTTGGGTTTCTAATACTATGATGGGACTGGACCCCATTCCTAAGTCAAAGTACAATTAAAGTTCATGAAATTAGTATTGTTTCAATCTTTGATGTCAGCCAGAAGTGCTCTTCACAGCACTCAGTGTGCCCAGTAATGACTCCTCCTGCAATTTTTATGGGGTTACATGGATTGGTAACATATGTAAATATGATTGTAGATTATTTTTTATAAGACCCATTGATCCTACTACTATTAGAACTGTCTGGGTATCTTTCTTCCACATTGCTCTTGTTTCTGCCTGCAGATCCTGATATTTTATGACTTTGCATCTCTCTGTATGCCAAGACACTGTAGTCACTAGGTGTGGCAATTTCAATGATCAATGCTACTTTTGTTTTTTCTTGGACCACTATATCTGTTTTTTTAGCGTCTATCTTTTGAACTGTTGGTAATGGGTGATCCCATCTGATATAAATGTCATCATTTTCTGTAATACTTTGCGGCTCATGTTTCCAGTATTTTTCAGCCACTTCAGTGCCATAATGTTTGCACAATCCCCAGTGTAACAGTCTTGCCACATTATTCAGTATACAGTCCTTCTGCCATTAATGTGTCACAACCAGCAACAAGGTGTGCGACTGTTTCCAATTCGGTTTTACAAAACTTACATTTGTCTGGTTCTCCCACATGTTCAATGGACTTTGTAAACCAGCATGTACGTAGCCCACTATCATGGGCTGACAATATTAACCTTTAATCTCTTGGTTTGAATTTGCTTATCCTTAACTAGTCCTACGTTTGCTCCTGATCAACATGAGGTTCTTTCAGAAGTTTTCTGTACTTGCAACTATATTTATGCTTTTTCCATATTTCTTGCCTTCTTATCTGGTCCTTCACCTTATATTTTTTCTTTTGTTTTTTTGGCACATTCAGTTGCTGCCTGATTTTTATCTACTTCTGGTTTGATTTCCATTCCTGCTTGACACCAATATGCTTCTGCTAGATTAAGCAGAGAAGTCATCTTAGATTTAGTCTCCTCATGTTTCAAAACATTCACTATGGTTGGGTCTTGTGAGGCAGCAGATATGTGTGGAGTCCCACGACTGTATTTCTATACATGTAATCAGTTTCAAGGAGCCCCATCCCTCCTTCGGAACTGGGAATATATAATCTTGGTATACATTGAATTTATAGCTCATTTGGTGAGCATGAAACATCCTTCTTGTTTTCCTACCTAATCTATCCAACATGTTTTGGGGCCAGTCAATCACTCAAAAACTGTAAGTTAGGACAGGTAGAGCAAATTAGTTTATAGCTTGGATTTTGTCCCTGGATGTCAACGCTGTTTTCAGGATTAATTATTAGTCTTCTAAAGTATTCCTTACTAAGTTTTATTCACATTTGTTTGTGTTTTATTGCTAATCCTTCATCAGTTCCCAAATATTTGTACACTCCCACTTGCTCAAGTTCTTTTATATCACATTCTTATCCCAAACTGATGTTTTCCTGGTGCCGCAGTTTTCCTGCTTTAAAGGTTGCTTTTGCACATTTATCAAGACCAAATGACATTCTTATATCATCTGAAAAAGTTTTGACAACCTGCACTTGTTCTTTCAGTTCCTCATCTGATGAGCAATACAGTGTTAAATCATCAACAGAGTAGATGAGGAGTTTTTAGACTTTGTTTTCTAGGAGCCAAATTATAGCCATGGCCTAAGCTGTTAAGTAAACAGCTTAATGGGTTAAGGGCAAGGCAGAATAGCAACGGTGACAGAGAGTCACCCTGGAATACCCCCCTTTGAATTTTTATCCCAGAGATAATAATTTGTCCTGTATCATGGCTTAATTGCAAAGTGGTCTGCCACTGTTTCATGGTTACTGTAATGTAGTTGATCAGTGTAGGGTGTATCTTATACATTTTTAAGCACTCTTTTATCCATGAATGTGGGATACTATCAAATGCTTTTTTGTAGTCAATCCATGCCATACTTAGATTCTTCCCCTTTATACAGTTCTCCACTATGACTTTATTTAACAACAAATTATTCTTTGTTCCATATGCTCTTTTGTTCTACTGCTATAATTGAGTTTTTTTCTAAATGACTATAAACTCTGTCAGCGTCAATTCCCATGTATAGTTTATACGTCATTGGAAGGCAAGTTATTGGTCTATAATTTTTAGGGTAGCTTGCAGGTTCACTTTTAAATAAGAGCATTGTTTTTCCCTGTTGTAAGACAGGTTGGTGTCTGTTCGGAGTGCACATTTAATAGTTCTTACTCATGGCTAAGTCTTCATGCAAAGATGTTAATACTTTTAACCAAAAGTTAGGTACTGCATCTGGGCCTGGGATTTTCCAGTTAGAGGCTTTTCTTAACTTTGTTTCAATCTTTCTGGCTGTTACTTCATCCCATTTCATATCCTATACATTTAAACTTCTTATTCTTTCTTTTACTTCTATTCATTTATCATCTTTATGTTCCACAGGATCTTTGTAGATACTTCTCCAAAATGTATCTATTTCTTCTTTTTTTGGCAGTCTTTCAATTTCTTTTGCCTTGTTTCCCAATTCTGTATAATTTTTTTTGGGTCATCAATAAATTCTTTTATACTTCCGCGGTGGTGTAGCGGTAGCATTGTTGCCTCACAGCAAGAGGTTCTCCTGTTCGATTCTTGGGTGGAGTGTGGGGAGTGCCTTCTGTGTGGAGTCTGCATGTCCTCCTCGAGGTTGGGTGGGCGTTCGAAAGACATGCTTAAATGGGCGTGCCTTCGTTGTAGGTTGAACGTCGAGCTGGCACCTCAGCGTTTGTGAAAATCTACTGCCAATCATTAGCGGACTGGAGTTCTGCTGTGGCGACCCCTAACTGGGAAAAGCCGAAAGACAACAATAAATTGCTTATTTTGTACTTTTCCTTTATATTTATCTGTGTATCTTCTAAGTTTTTCCAACTGTACTGAAATTTTTACTTCATTTGTGATAGTACATGATAGATCCTGGCCTGTTCTAATATTGCACATTGCTTATATCACATCTGTCTTTCTTAGTATTTTTGTTGATCTGTTCCCTCTTCTATAGGCTTCTAACAGTGACACTTCTTGTCTTAATTGCTTTATAGTTTTCTCTATTCAATACTTTCATGACGGTATTCGATTTCTCCCCTTCCTTTCCCTCACTACATTGTGTTCTCGTGGTAGAACTTTCAGTTATTAAATTAGCTGCACAGTAATATATCCTATTTACTTCTGTTATATTGCATGGATCTCTATGGACAGTCCTAATTACTGTGTTTGTTTTATCAGATTTCATACTTTTGGGGTTTTATTGACCTTCTTCTGCAGTCTATTTCTTTCATTGATCTTAATATATCTATCTATGTCTATTAAATCAAGCAACTCTTCTCTTAGCTCATTTTCTTTCCAAACTGAGGGTGCATCCCTTTTACTGCATAATTATCCCTATTCGGCTTTAGATTTTCTTTTCATGAAGCTGCTAGTACTTTTCTGAGTCCAGTATCTTAATCCTGTTTGGTAGCTCCCCCAAACATTAATTGGACCCATCGAAGTTTAATCCCTCATTAGTTTCATAAATCAGTTTAGTGGTTTTGTGGTACATTTCCAGGGCAGAAGCAATCCAAAATAGAAGCCTCAGGACATGATATCAAGCATATGAAATGATAAAACTACACAATCTTGAGCTACTTACATTCAGGTTCAGTTGCCAAAATCAAGAAGCTGAAAATAATATACTGAAGTATTTGGCATTAGCAAATGATGACATTATTTCCTCACTTGTATGGATTTGGAAGTGCTCTCTTTTGACTAATTTGTCCTGCTGGTTCAAACCAGTTCTCAGTCTTCCATTTTTCTTATTTGCTGTCGCTATGGCATTAATCCCCACTCCCACATTTTCCATTTGTCCAACTGTGCTTTTAGTGATTTCTAAAAAGGAAATTGTATCCTTCTGCAGAGATAAATGATGGGCAATACGGATCTTTTAATCTGATAGTATGCTTTCCTAGTAAACAAGTCACTGTATACTTTCAACTGGTCATAATCATCATGGATTTCAGTGACTAAGACGTTCTTGTATTACATTTTGCCCCAAGCGTCTGTCAGTCACCAGTCCCCTCAGGGCCAGTTGGCATCACCATAACTAAGGCAAGATTCAGTGAGGGAGGGGGCCATCATTTAGCCATCAGCAGTGGTTTGAGATTTTTGTGCTATGGACCTAACTCCCTGTTCACATTTGGCAAAGTGCCAGAGAAGTGATGCGCAATGGGCTGATGAGAATGGCATCCCCTCACTTCCACAAAGAGCTTATCCTCTCAAGCCACCCTGAGCCTCACTTGTGAAGAATTGAGTTTTGTTTTTTCTGGTCTCCATCAGAGAATTCACACCACTCTTTGTGCCTCTTGAGTGTGTATATTCCTTCCCACTACCTCTGGGAAGTGAGTGGACCACACCCCTTTATTTCTTCCCCTTCCTGCTGGAGCCACTAATTGAACCCCTCACTTGGTCTGCAGTCAGGGCTTCATCCCTCTACTTCATGGAGGCAGACAATGACTAAGACTTTATTCTCTAAATTCAGTCTCACACAAGCAGTTAAGACCAATACTCCTTGCAGTTTGTTTCATACCACTAAAACTGAGTACTTAAGGATTTTTATAGATGATGCTTGCCATACATTTTTCCTTAACTGGAATATCTTCATCTGAATAATAAAACTCCTGTAAGTTTGCATTTTGCATATTGTAACATTAACCTTGGCTGGAGACATGAAATCACATTCACTTGTTTTATAGTATCAAGTTAAATGAAACAGTATAATTAATTTGCAAAGGAATAATCTAATCACACTCTCACTGTTCTGTGGTAGTGCATCTACATGAAGCAAGAAACTCACCCATTGCACTCGATCATTAATTCACTTAATTTTTTTTCCTACAGCAATATGCAAAATTATTATTTTCACCACACTTGTTGCAGTTCTTTCCATAATGAAAACTCTTTTAGAGTGTTCCACAGTGATAATAGATTTGTCATTTTTACTGTCTGACGGCCTCCATACTACTCCGAATGCAACTTTCTTGACTTAGGACCCTTTCACTGCAGTTAGTGCATCAGGGAATAACTAGCTGTTTTGCTTGTGACTTGACAGTCTCTTGTGCTTGACCTAGTACTAGTGTTTTCAAAATGTACTTATTTTCTGAGTAGTCTTTTTCTCAGTCCATTATCATGCACTCCCATATAATTCTGTTTTTGACCAGAAAATCTGTTGGTTATTCATATTCACATTTTTCTAGGGTTTCTCACTTCTGAGGCATATTGATCAAGTGTATACGTCCAGTTTTCTTTCAAATAAACAATCTGCATCTCCAATATGTAATGCTTCACTTACAAATCTCCAAGTTCCAGTTGAATAAATAATCTCGGGGGTTAATTGGGAACTCAACCTGATGAAAATTTTTAAAGGAAGTATTTTTATAGGGGACAAACCCACTCCTAATGTCCCATGTGAGACAACTCCCGTACACTCCAAACTTATTTCAACTCCAAAGTCACACAAATATAAAGTAAGGAGAAATTTGCCAAAGTACAACAGAAACCACAGTGGCTGTAGTTTTCCATAGAAAAGAGTGATTGGGGAGTTCAACAGTAGTTGCTTGAATTCAGACAGATGGCACCTTATCCAACTGGCGCTTGATATGTTTAAAGTTATTTTACTTTTTCTTTGCATATTCTAGACACCCGTCATGACTACTGACCATCAAGCATCACACAATTGGAATTGAAAAGGTTACAGAAGCTATAAATATCAGTTACTCCATGCAGAACTCAAAACTACTTGGTGCAAGAAATCTGGATAAAGCCTAAAATAATAAGTGGAGACAAATGCTCAAAAACAGGGACACATTTTAAATACTGCTCTTATAAACTTAGAAAGTTGTTAGAATAATATGGTTTGCTTTAGCATGCATTTTCTGAAGCATATGAAGTCTGAAACTGAAATGTATATAATTATTTAGTGACTTTAGTCTTCAGTGATTAGCCAGAAAACCACATATTTTACGAGGAGCAGACCAAAGATATTAGGCAAAAATTTGGACATTCTGTGAAAACCTGGGCAGTTGAAAGGTATAACTTCATGCACTCTGCTTATTTCAACTTGGCCAAGGCTTTTGATACTACTTCATATGCTGCTATTGAAACATTAGACAAACTTAATGTAAACCCCTAGACTGCTGGATGGGATATCCAACAGATCACAAATTATGAAGGTTGCCTGTAGTCTGTCTGAATGTAAAATTGTAACTAGTGGGATACCATAGGGAACAGTGCTGGACCTTGTCATGTCTGGCATTTATTTTGTAGATATCCAGGACAAATCACAGTATCCACACAGTTTGTTTTTGTCAAAGGGAGATCATACCTGTTAACCTTGATAGACTTCTTCGAAACAGTCGCCAAAGCCATGGGCGATGGGAAGATGGTGTGCACCACCTACCTTGACCTAGCCAATGCCTTCAAGACTATTCCCCACTCGGGCATAATAGATAAACTCTCCCAGCTAGGCATCAACCAGTATGTTACCAGATGGGTAGCTAACTGTTTAACTGATAGAACCCACTCAGTCAAAATAGTGGAAGCCACCTCTAGTAGTAGACACATAACGAGCGGTGTACCCCAAGGATTAGTCTTGGAGCCTCTACTGTTTGGGATATACTTTTCTGAGGTGCAAGTCAAAACCAGTGGTCTGTTGCTGACCAAGTCTTGCAGATGTCTGCAAGCTGAGAGCTGTCTTAAATTCCCCTAGTGATGTGAGCATCCTCCAAGAGGGCCTTACCCAAACTAATGACTGGTGCCAGAAGCATGGCCTCAAAGTGAATGCCAAGAAATGCATCATTATCCCCTCTGGGGAAAATGGTGTCCTCATTAATTATCACATAAATGACAATGTACTAAGCATGCAATTAGTTGTGAAGGACTTGGGCAGTCAGGTTGATAGCAACCTGACTTTTGACCACCCTGTTGCCTCAGTTGTACAGAAGGCTTTCTACATGGCCAACCTCATAAGTAAAGGTATTTCATCCAGGAAACAAGGAAGTCATAACATTCCTGTACTACTACCTTATCAGACCCATTGTCGAGTAAAATGCCCCCTTTGGCATATGCCTTGTCAAGCACATGCAGCAGCTGGAGAGACCACAGAGATTCCTGACCAGGAAAATCCAGGGTTTCAAACACATAGCCTGTACAGATAGCCTAAAAGGCCTGCCCCTCTACTCAGTCTCATACAGACTGCTCAGAGGTGAACTATGTCTGGCATACAAGGCCATCACAGACCCAGCATTGATGGAGTTACTGCATATCCATAAGTCAAACTCTACTTACACAACCCTAATGTAAGGCAGCACAAAGTCAAAAACACAATCCAGGGTAAAGTATCTCCTCCCAAAAACAAATGTAGTTAAAATCCAAAGCACAAGAGGTAGATACATCAAGACAATCGAAGCCAACCAAGAGTATATCACTGTAGCACAAATTTATTCCATCAGACTTTATAATTACTAACATATTTCACTCATTTAAATAATCCACATCAACCTATCACAAAACATTTATCAAGACTCTTCAATAAGAAGCATTACTATTGGTGCTTGTATAAAGTAGATCCTTCTTATAAAAACATATATATATATATATATATATTATATATATATATATATATATATATAAAGGACATGGATAAAAACATATAAAATAGTCATTGAAAAAACAAGAATTACAAAAATTATAAAAATTGCAAAAATTACAACAATTATAATATGAAATTCATAAATATTAAACTTGATAAAATTATAATATAATAAGATACACTGAGCCTATTGTAATAAAAAAATATATACACTAAGGCTAATGTTTCAAGGGTCTATCTACAAGAAAAGGTCTCAATGAAACTTTGTCATTGAGACCATGACCTCTATCTGCCGATAATTTAATAATCTATTTAACTTCTGCCTTTTCTGTTGTATTACGTATGTTTCCTAGTCTTTCTGTAATAGATTTGTGTTCAATCACCATAAACATAAAATAATGTGTACTATCATTTTGTAATACATGATTAGCCAAGGCATTAGTCTCATTTTCCCTGTTAATAGCATAGATGTGTTCGATTTGTCATGCCAACATAAAAACATTGGCATTTTGTACACTGACTTAAATAGACTACATTCCTTGATTTACAATCTGCATAAAGTGAAAAGTCATACTTTTTTCCAGTGTCTGGATGTATAAAGACATTTGAATTTTTAATAAAAACACACTGATTGCAGCTACGACAAGCATAAGTCCCTTTCCTATGTGAGATAGTACCTTCATTCTTATTCCTATCATAACACAATAACCTCTTAAGTGACTTGGTATTCTTATAACTAAAAGCTGGTCTACTGCCTACAATATTAGCAATCTTATCATCTAACTGTAGAATATTCCAGTGTTTATTAATAATATTCACAATTGAGAAGTTATTATTGGTATACGGAATAACTATCCTTTTCCTATTTGGCTCATGTCTCTTCCTTACAGTATTAATAGATATAGTTCTACGTAAATATGGCAAGCCTGCCCCTTCTCGTTCTATATCATTCAATCCTTTTAAATCTCTTCTATGATATCCCCTATCTAAAAACTCTTGTTCCATGCATATAATAGCCTCTGAAAACACAGAATCTTCATTAATAATACGTAAATGTCTAGTGGCTTGATTTCTAACTATATTTCTGTGTATATGTGGGGGGTGCATGCTATCTCTATGTAGAATAGCATTCTTCCTACAAGGTTTCTTAAATATCTCTGCATTAAGAATGCCATTCTCCTTCTTCAATAGTACATCTAAGAACTCAATCTTTTTCTGTGAAATAGTACTTGTCAGTTTCAAAAACATGGTGGTTCCATTCATGTAGGTAATAAATTCTTCCAAACTATTGAGATCTCCTCCCCAAACCAAAAAGACATCGTCCACAAATCTTTTATAGTATTTAATGTATTTTGAGTAAATAATATGTTCAAGTATATAGGTGGATTCCCAGTATGCCAATACTAAATTGGCATATGAGTTGGCACAGGATGTGCCCATCGCCACCCCCATAACCTGAAGATAATACTCCTTGTTAAAAGTGAACACATTATTAGAGAGTACTAACTCTAATAGCATTGTTAACTTAATAACTTCATTGTTTTTCAAGCCTTTATATAAGAGATAAAGCCTTAAGAAATCTACACCTATGTCATTAGGTATGCTGGTGAATAATGCTGTTACATCCAGCGTTACCATATAATCTGAGTCTTCATTTGCTAGGGTTTCAAAAAACTGTTGAGTGTCTCTTAAGATAGAGGTAGTAGAATCAACTAAAGGTCTAAATTGCTTCTCTAAATAAATGGAAGTACTCTCTGTCAGCCAGCCTCTACCTGGGGCTGTTGGTCTAAGTGGAGGTCTGTCTATAGTTTTATGAATCTTAGGAAGTCCCCTGAATGTAGGTATAACAGGTTTTTCAATCAAAAAGTATTTATATAATCTTTTCTTAGCCTTAGTGTATATATTTTTTATTACAATAGGCTCAGTGTATCTTATTATAATTTTATCAAGTTTAATATTTATGAATTTCATATTATAATTGTTGTAATTTTTGCAATTTTTATAATTTTTGTAATTCTTGTTGTTTTTTCAATGACTATTTTATATGTTTTTATCCATGTCTTTTATATATATATATATATATATATATATATATATATATATATATATATATATATGTTTTTATAAGAAGGATCTACTTTATACAAGCACCAATAGTAATGCTTCTTATTTAAGAGTCTTGATAAATGTTTGGTGATAGGTTGATGTGGATTATTTAAATGAGTGAAATATGTTAGTAATTATAAAGTCTGATGAAGCGTCCTGGCTGACATGAAAGCGCTCACTTTTTTGAATAAATTTGTGCTACAGTGATATACTCTTGGTTGGCTTCGATTGTCTTGGTGTATCTACCTCTTGTGCCTTGGATTTTAATTACATTTGTTTTTGGGAGGAGATACTTTACCCTGGATTGTGTTTTTTACTTTGTGCTGCTTTGGATATTTGGAACATACCAGGGACATGACAGAAGGAACCATGTCTA
This sequence comes from Protopterus annectens, assembly GCF_019279795.1. Lineage (NCBI taxonomy): Eukaryota > Metazoa > Chordata > Ceratodontiformes > Protopteridae > Protopterus > Protopterus annectens. The sequence goes on along the minus strand of NC_056727.1, from coordinate 353,977,548 downwards.
TATCTAATGGACTTGAATCAGTAAGGTCATTTGATTTTACTAAGTTATTATGCATGGATGTTAATCCCTTATTGAAACTTTCCTATGCTGAACTATCTAAGATGATATCTGTGCAGAAGGATGGACCTACTCATGTGGAAACTCTGCAGTTAATGGGGAAACTGGAAGATATTCTTACTAAGATGAAAAACACTCAATGGCAGAAAAGACACATGGAAGCCTGTATTAAATTTAAAGTTGTTCCTAGAGGTCTTCATATACTTAAGATGCCTACCTTTGGAACAACATATCCTGATTTACTATCAAAGTGGCAGCAACTTAATTTAGAGACTAGTCAAAGTTATATGAAACTCTTAGTAGAGCAATATACACTTATAGAATCAACGCTCCATCAAGAGGCATTAACATTAGAAAAGCGGTTGCTATCTGTTCTTACAGATAAACAACTAGATGATTATTGTCAAGATCTTACTATAACACTACAGGCTTTAGATAATACACTGTTATTGTTGAAAAAGAAAAAGCTGGAACGTGATTGTTCCGATTTCTCAAGTGGGAACGTCTTTTTGTGGCCAAGGGAATCCACACATTCCAATAATGGTGTTGCTACTCTTCGTGTGGATACCAACCCATCAGAGCGTTCATCTCTATTAGTTCCTTCTACTTCCAGCCTGTTAACTTCCTTGGCATCAGATAAGTAGAGCACTGAACAGCGTACGCATGAAAAACCACGCGCCAATGATGCAGAAAGCTTTATTGATTTAGGGGGACTTAAAGATCAAGTTGTAAGAAGAAAAACTGTACATGCAAATGGACAGTCTATGTACAGTGTCGAGAATGAGATTAATAACCTCCATTTTCCGCTTCCATTCAGAATGGAGAACAAACAAACATGGAGTCCCCAGTACAAAGGGAGAAAAAGGAAGATTTTCAAAGGACAATTGGAGTTTCAACGCAAGTCGTTGAAACCTGTTCAAAGGACTTAGTGGTTAACCTCTCTGGGTATGTATTGACTTTAGATGAACTCTCTGTTTTAAACAGAGGTTTTTCATTTATTCCCTCACAGGATGTGGATGTAAGTGACTTAATAGTAGATATTAAAAGCTTTATTAGAAATGTTGGTTTAGCATTACAATTTAGCAATGCAGGTGAAAGTAATATTTATGAGTGGCATTTTAGTAAACCTTCCACATTTATGCCATCTCAACATCCTCTATTAGAAAGCTTTGAAAAAGCATGTATGCAGGATTTTCTGACACATTTTGAAAGTAATAAGAAGAAACCTGAATTTTTTAACTTGACAATGAATGAGAAATTGGCTTTAAATAGTCTGTGTAACAATAGATTGATAAGAATAAGACCTGCAGATAAAGGGGGTGCTATTTTTATATTAGATAAGATTTATTATGAAAATACAATATGTGAAATGCTGTCCGATGGTATGACATATGTTAAACTCAATTTGATAGACTTGGATAAACTTATCAAGAGAATGCATGTGGATTTATATGATATGTTAATGTGTGGGGTAATAGATGAAAGATTATATAAATACTTTTTGATTGAAAAACCTGTTATACCTACGTTCAGGGGACTTCCTAAGATTCATAAAACTATAGACAGACCTCCACTTAGACCAATAGTCTCAGGTAGAGGCTGGCTGACAGAGAGTACTTCCATTTATTTAGAGAAGCAATTTAGACCTTTAGTTGATTCTACTACCTCTATCTTAAGAGACACTCAACAGTTTCTTGAAACCCTAGCAAATTTTAACTTAGGTAATAAGCTTGAAGACTCAGATTATATGGTAACGCTGGATGTAACAGCATTATTCACCAGCATACCTAATGATATAGGTGTAGATTTCTTAAGGCTTTATCTCGAAAACAATGAAGTTATTAAGTTAACAATGCTATTAGAGTTAGTACTCTCTAATAATGTGTTTACTTTTAACAAGGAGTATTATTTTCAGGTTATCTCATATGCCAATTTAGTATTGGCATACTGGGAATCCACCTATATACTTGAACATATTATTTACTCAAAATACATTAAATACTATAAAGATTTGTGGACAATGTCTTTTGGTTTGGGGAGGAGATCTCAATAGTTTGGAAGAATTTATTACCTACATGAATGGAACCACCACGTTTTTGAAACTGACAAGTACTATTTCACAGAAAAAGATTGAGTTCTTAGATGTACTATTGAAGAAGGAGAATGGCATTCTTAATACAGAGATATTTAAGAAACCTTGTAGGAAGAATGCTATTCTACATAGACATATACACAGAATATAGTTAGAAATCAAGCCACTAGACATTCACATATTATTAGTGAAGATTCTGTGTTTTCAGAGGCTATTATATGCATGGAACAAGAGTTTTTAGATAGGGGATATCATAGAAGAGATTTAAAAGGATTGAATGATATAGAACGAGAAGAACTATATCTACTAATACTGTAAGGAAGAGACATGAGCCAAATAGGAAAAGGATAGTTATTCCGTATACCAATAATAACTTCTCAATTGTGAATATTATTAATAAACACTGGAATATTCTACAGTTAGATGATAAGATTGCTAATATTGTAGGCAGTAGACCAGCTTTTAGTTATAAGAATACCAAGTCACTTAAGAGGTTATTGTGTTATGATAGGAATAAGAATGAAGGTACTATCTCACATAGGAAAGGGACTTATGCTGCAATCAGTGTGTTTTTATTAAAAATTCAAATGTCTTTATACATCCAGACACTGGAAAAAGTATGAGTTTTCACTTTATGCAGATTGTAAATCAAGGAATGTAGTCTATTTAAGTCAGTGTACAAAATGCCAATGTTTTTATGTTGGCATGACAAATCGAACACTTAGGGAACGGGAACACATCTATGCTGCTAACAGGGAAAATGAGACTAATGCCTTGGCTAATCATGTATTACAAAATGATAGTACACATTCTTTTATGTTTATGGTAATTGAACACAAATCTATTACAGAAAGTCTAGGAAACATACGAAATACAACAGAAAAGGCAGAAGTTAAATGGATTATTAAATTATCGGCAGATAGAGGTCATGGTCTCAATGACAAAGTTTCATTGAGACCTTTTCTTGTAGATAGACCCTTGAAACATTTGCCTTAGTGTATATATTTTTTATTACAATAGGCTCAGTGTATCTTATTATATTTTAATTTTATCAAGTTTAATATTTATGAATTTCATATTATAATTGTTGTAATTTTTGCAATGTTTATAATTTTTGTAATTCTTTTTGTTTTTTCAATGACTATTTTATATGTTTTTATCCATGTCCTTTATATATATATATATATATATATATATATATATATATATATATGTATATGTTTTTATAAAAAGGATCTACTTTATACAAGCACCAATAGTAATGCTTCTTATTTAAGAATCTTGATAAATGTTTTGTGATAGGTTGATGTGGATTATTTAAATGAGTGAAATATGTTAGTAATTATAAAGTCTGATGAAGCGTCCTGGCTGACGTGAAAGCACTCACATTTTTAAATAAATTTGTGCTACAGTGATATACTCTTGGTTGGCTTCGATTGTCTTGGTGTATCTTGTGCTTTGGATTTTAACCCTCATGCAAGGCCTCAACCTGGTCTGTGGCATTAATAAAACTTGTTGGTGGGATAGATTTGTGTCCCAAAGACTCCCCCATCTGTGGAACAGACTCCCTGTCCATGACACGCAGAGTACCTCACTAACCCTCTTTAAGAGGAACCTGGACGACTGGATGAGAAATGGAAAATGCAGCTCTGGGATCCCACCTGTGTCCTTGCTGGACAGGGGAAACAGGTTATGACTTTGTGGGAACATGGGTGAAATTCTTGCCTAGGCTTATAAGGGCCTATGGACCAATAGTGTAGTATCATCCTATGAACCTAAGACAATATCAGAGAAGTGTGGTTGACTAAGTTTGCTGATGACTGCAAGCTGGGTACTGTTATCTGATCATCCACTGATAGTATACAGCTCTAGGAAGGGCTGGAATATGCACATACATGGTGTACTAAAACAGTTTCAAAATAAATGTAAAGTAGTACAGCAAAGAAGCATTTGGCTAAAAAAATGTTCCCACCTCATATGTTACATATTGTACTCTTCTTCAGAAAGACAACATTATAAAAGACTGGAGTACTTCTGTGGATAACATCCACTCATTTGTTCATTATGTTTGTACCACAGTCGGGATATCCTTTTACTTGACCCAGTTATTTTCCAAGGGAATATCTTCACTATCCAAATCACCCGACCACTGTACTCTTCCCTTATCAGGGCCATCATCAAATACAATGCCCCCTTTGGTATATACAAATCCATGCATTTTACTCATCTGGAAAGGCCCCAAATATGCCTCATTCTTTCTTTCTTTCATCAGCCCCCTTTTTCCCATTTTCTACATGGGGTCTGGGTGACATGTCAACTGTCGCCATCTCTCTGTCGACTCAATGTCACTCTCCAACCTTCTTTGGCATTTTGTCTGACTGTTGCAGGTCTTTTTTCACACAATCCATCCATCTATTTGCTGGATGCACTCATTTCTCTTGCCTTCTTCCTATCTGCTCCAAATCTTCAGATTGTCTTCTGCTTTTTTGTACATGTGCCCAAACCACAGTAATCTGTTTTCCTTGATGTCCTCTGCAATTGGAGATACTTGGGCTTCTGCTCTGATGTTCTTATTTCTTCATCTGTCTCACAGTGTGCATCCTACCACCCATCTCAGGCACATCATCTCCATCACTGTTTCCTCAACTGCTCTGCCTTCACTGCCCAAGTTTCTGTACCACACTGTAGTACTGGTAGCACCACTGTTTTGTACACCTTATTTTTCAGCTTCTTTGGTATTCTTCTGCTATACACTACCCCTGACGCACTGTACCAGTTGGCTGTAGCCCCTCTGGTTCTAGCTTTGACATCCTCATTCGGACTCACCATCAACTGAACCATCACCTCCACATGAAGCTGTTAACTTGTACCACTATTTTTCATCTGTCTCAATTCTCATCTTCTTCTGATTTCCCCCACTTGCTGCTATTACAACTGTCTTACTTGTACTGCCTTCTGTTTTGCATTCATTCACCTATCCTATGCTTAAGTTCTTATTCAGAGTCTGCCTGTAATGTCACATCTGTCTGCAGCAACTTTGTTAATCTTTCCCCTCTGACATGTTTGCTAATGTAGCCCACCACCAGTATGAACAGCAGTGTGCTCAGAGCTGTACCACGATCCACACCCATTCCCACTGGGAGACCTTCTGTGAGTCTAAGCACTATTTGTGTTTCTGTCGTTGATTCTTTGTATATAGTCTGCATTAATTCTACCAATGTTTCTGGGACTTTAAACCATCACTGAACTACCCACATCAGCTTTTTTGGGACCTTATCATATGCCTTCTCCAAGTCCAGGAATGCCCAGTTGGACTCTTTCCTCATCTCTAACTTCTTTGCAACTCACTGACTGCAAACATTGGGTTAGTTGTGCTGCATCATGATCTGAATCTGAACTTCTCATCTTACTTTCTACAACTCTGTGTATTCATTGATCACACACTATCCAGAACTTTTATGCAGTGTGACCAGCTTTTGATACCTCTGTACTGGCCACAGTTGTGACTGTCCCCTTTGTTCTTGTACACTGGCACTAGTATGCTTATTCTTCAGTCATCTAGGATATGCATTTGTCTCCATACTGTTATAAATAGCTTCAGCAGCCATTTTTTCCCTAACTCACCCAAGATCGTGATCATATTTGCTGTGACCTCATCTGAACCTGCTGCTTTCCCTAACTTAATTGTCCTTAGTACTGGTCTTCTAGGGTGGGGCTCCCCTTCTTTCATTATAGGCTGTGTCTGGGGCAGTACAGCTAATGTGGTGTTTTCTTCATTCAGAAGCTCCTGGAAGTACTGCTTCCAGCTGTCTTTGATATCCTGTGGATTGGTGAGCCGGTTGCTGCTGATATCCCTTATAAAGTTTGTCTCGTGACTGCCTTTTTTATCTTTCTGTCATTGCCTTACAACCTGATAGTTTCTTTGTGCCATCTACAGAGTCACTTTCCAGGAGGCAGTAGAGTGCCTCATGCCTTATTCTTTGCCATTGCAACTGATCTCAGCCTCTTTGTTAACCAACCAGCATTCCTTCTTAACCTGATCCATCTTTTCTATCTCTCACTTTTTCCTTCACATCTTCTATCTTTCTCTTGATGAGTTTTTGAACTTTTGCACTCCACCACCAGCTTTTTTCTACATATCTTTTCTATAGTCGTCATACATGGTGCTTTGAGGCTCTGCCATTCTGCTTCAACTCTACCCATTTCCTTCTTTCCCTGAGGTGCTAAAGACCCTGAGTATTTCCTTGCACTCTTGTGCTTTCTTTCCAGTCATAGTCCAGATCTCCAGCTTAGTCTCTGTTAACCTTAGAACCTTCTCTTACTATTGCTTGCAGCTGATTGTGGAAGTCAATGATTTATGCTGTGGGTTGACTGTCTCACTGGGGATGACTTTGCCATCACCGATTCTACCCCAGTGCCCTTTCCTTACTTAGGAGGAAGTCTACCTGAGCTGTATGTTTAGCACGCTTGCATGTAATGTTGTGACTTTCTCTCTCTCTTGCTAAACCATGTGCTGGCCATCATCAAGCCATTTGCCGGATGAAAGTCTAGAATGGCCTCTCCTTTATTGTTGCATCAACCATGCAGACCCAGACAATCCTCATAACCTGGTCTCTCTGTCCCGATATGTGCAAGAGATCCCCATTATTAGCACCAATTTATGCTGTCCTGCTTTGTCTAGTAAGTCTTGCAAATGCAGCCTGAATGCACTCTTTTCTTCGCTATCATAACCTTGGTGTGGAGCATAGGCTGAGATTGTAAATACTGCCTTATCCTTGCACTGGAATCTCATTGCTATGAGTCTGTCACTAATTCTGATGACATTCTTCACTAACGTTTGAAGCCTTTCCATCACCATAATTCCAGCACCATTTCTAGTTTGTCCTTGTCCTGAATAGTAGACTGGATCCCAAGACCCAAAATATTTATCACCTAAAATCCTTCAATTATCCTGACAGAGAAGTGTAATTCAAAATTGCCAAATACCGGAACTCTCTTCCTTAACATATTCTAGCCATCACTAATATGCATAACTTCAAATAGGCCCTATAATAATACTTCTCAAAGCATCGGCTATGTTCTGTTCACCCCTAGACTAACCTATTCTTACCCTCCTTTACTGTCTTTCTGCTTTTTCTCACTTAGCCTCATGTCCTCCAGGCTATGAGACTTCCATCTTCCTTTGATACTTTCTTTTTTATTTATATTTATATATATAATAAAATTGTTTTGCAATTTTTTGAATTGATGCTTGTTTATGTAGTTTCCTATTTAATGTTGATTGTTAATGTTATATTGTATGTAACTACTTGAACATCTTTTGCTTTTTAGATGGTTCTCACGCACATTTTTTTACTAAGTGTTTAACTGTGTAACTACTTTTGGAGCTTTTCTCCCCAGGTCTCCCCTGAAAACAGGCTACTTGACCAGTTGGACACTACCCGGTAATCAAATGTAAATAAATAAATAAGTAGATTGGGAAAGCTGATGCCATTTTATAGGTTCATAGGTTCATACTAGGCTATCTGCCCTAGGGCATTTGTAAGCCTAGCCAGAATATGTTTGGCTTTCGCCACCCATTTTAAATTTATTTTGCTATGCCCTTTTTCGAGGTTAGTATACTGTGCCTCTGTCTAACAGTGACACAGAAGTGATACCCGGGGTAAACCTATGATCTCCCATCCACTCATCAAGATTCCTCTTGAAGAGAGTCAATGAGGGACTCTGCCTAACCTGGACTGGGAGTTTATTCCAGAGTGAAGGGAGCCTCTGGGTTATGAATCTGTCCCTCCAGCATGTCCTATTTATTTCAGTGCTGAGGTTCAAGTCTCTCGAGCGTGTAGCTCGATGGGATTAGGATTTTCTGAGGTGCAGCATGTCCATTAATTCCGGGTTGGGCATGGCTTTATACGTCAGGCACAGATCGCCTCTGAGCAGGCGGTATGCCGCTGAGTAGAGCTGGAGGTTCTTTAACTGGGCAGCATATGGCATCTGTTTGAGCCCTTTGATCCTCTTGGTGAGGTACTTTTGGGATCTTTCCAGTTGCTGCAGGTGTCTGGTAAGGTACATCCCAAAAGGGGCATTGTACTCAATTATGGGCCTGATGAGGGATGAGTAAAGAGGCACAATGACCTCCCCTGATCTAGATATGAATCCCTTCATGATTAGGTGGGCCATATAAAATGTTTTTCTAACCTCTTTGGCCACGTGGTTGTCAAATGAGAGATTGCTATCAACTTGGGTCCCCAGGTCCCTAATTACTACTTCTGTACTTAATGGATTACCACCTATGTGGTAATTTGTGGGCACTTTGTTTTTGCCAAAGGGGATGACTATACACTTTTTGGCATTTAGTTTGAGGCCATGGCTCTGGCACCAGTTGTCTGTTTCTATGAGGCCCTTTTGGAGGATGCTTGTGTCGGCTGGAAAGTCGATTATGGCGCCCAGTTTGCAGTCATCTGCGAACTTGGTCAGCCACAGTCCTTCCGTGTTGGCCTGTACCTCCAAGAAAAATATATACCGAACAAGAGAGGTCCCAGGACTGAGCCTTGTGGGACACCACTTGTAACTGGTTTGGAGTCCGACATGGCTCCAGCAATTCTAACCATGTGGGTTCTGTCCTTGAGCCAGTTTGCAATCCATCTAGTGACATAGGGGTTTATATTTAAGCTGGTGAGCTTATCTATAATGCCCAAGTGGGGTATTGTATCGAAGGCTTTTGCGAGGTCCAGGTAGGCTGTGTGGACCACCTTCCCCTCGTCAATGGCCTTGGTGACTGTTTCAAAGAAATCAACCAGGTTTAAGAGGCAGGATCTGCCCTTAACAAAGCCGAACTGGGTAGGATCCAGTGTCTGTAGGTCCCCAATATCTTTATTTATGAGGTCCATGATGATCCTTTCCATAGCTTTGCAGACCAAGCTAGTCAGGCTTATGGGGCGATAGTTTCCAGGATCCGTTGAGGCACTACCTTTATGGAGAGGGACCACTGTTGCTGTACGCCACTCTTTGGGCACATATCCTGTAGTAAGGCTGAGATTGAACAGTAGTTTTATGTTTGGGTTTAGCTCTTCTTGGAGTTCATGTAGGACGCAGCCGGGACACCGCCTGGTCCCATTGATGCTGTGTTTTTTGCTTTGGAGAGGGCGGCTCTTACCTGAGCATCTGAGATGTCAGGGGGGCAGCACTCTGCTGGGATAGATATTTGCCCTTTTGGTGGGGGGGGAGAAGTTTGCGCTGAACCTGTCAGCTAGGATGTTGGCAATGTCTGTGGGTTCAGTGTATTTTCTGTGATTTTGGACTAATTCTGAGCATATCTGGGAATTACCACCCAGGTTCCTATCATAACTAAAGAAAGCCTTGTGATTATCCTTAGTGTCCTGTGCAATTTTTCTCTCAAAGCTGGCCTTAGACAATTTTATGAGTGCACGTAGTTTTTTGCTAATACTGATCAGTGATGCCTTCCCTTTTTGGGATTTTGCTCTATCATTTAGTAGCTTCCTCCTTCTATTGTATAGTTTGTTTATGGCTGGGGTCCACCAGACAGGACGTCTGCCTTTGGAGGATTGGGTCTTGGTTTTATTTGGGATTGCATGATCCATGCATTCCTGAAGGTGTTCATAGAATGCGTTTATAAAGGATTCTGTGGTCCTGGCCGTATTTTCCACAGGCCCGGGGGCTTTGAAGGATCCCACCTCGGTTTTGAGGAGTGTAAAATTTGCTTTAGAGAAGTTTTTCACTGTGGTTTTCTGGGCAGGGGGTGGGGTCGGATGTGAATATCCAGTGAGATTAGTTTATGGTCTGATCTTACCAGTGAGGGATACACTTCTGGTCTGGAGCATAGAGTCCCCATGTTGGTGATGATCAGGTCCAGTATGTTTTCCCCTCTTGTGAGAGTGGTAACAAGTTGTTCCATAGCATTAGAGTTTATAAATTCTAGGAACCTTTGGGCTAGGGTGTTGGAGCTAGAGTAATGCTCCCAGTCTATGTTTGGGTAGTTGAAGTCGCCCAATATAATGGTGTTTGGAGAGACCTTCATATTTTCCAGTGTTCTCAGGAAGGCCGAGTGGGGTTCCTGGGTTTGGGAGGGTGGTCTTTAGGAGGCTATAAACTGGAAGGCAGTTTTACCCACTGTTGGTTGCACATGGATAGTCTCTGATGCTTCGTGCTTTGCCACCAACCTGGAGGTGTGGGTATCTTTGATGAATATCGATACTCCCCCTCCTTTTGTGGTTCGGTCCAAGTTTTGGGGCCGAAAAGCATGGTATGAGGTATAACCTGGTAGTGCTGGGGTGCTCTCGGGAGCCCTGAACCAGGTTTCTGTTACTGCACAGATATCGATGTTCTCCATGCTAAGGAGAGTTTCGAGTGCGTGCATCTTGAGGTTTAGACTTCTGGCATTGAGTAGCATTACTCTTAGTTTCTTATCCCTTGTGATACCTATGGAGGTGGGTTTGTCTTTTGAGCCTTGCCTAAAAAGGCACTATGGGGTAGCAAGAGCCTTTGCCAATATCCAAAAGCCCAGGGGTGACAGGTGCAAGCCGTCCCTAGCGAAGCATCGTGGCTTGTCGAGCATATCATCCCAAGCTGACAGGCAATGGATCCCCTTTGAATGACACCAGTACTTAAGCCAATTGTTGAAATTGATCATCTTGTCTTCATATTGTGGCATCATTCTTGGTGAGGGTAAGATGCTACTCAAGGTCAGGGTCATACCGCCTGGGCTACATGCTCAGAGAGCTCCTTTATGTCTCTTTTCATGTAGTCCAGGGAGGTACGTCTCAGGTCATTCACACCAGCATGGACAATGACTGAGTCATATTTGTACTTGCCTTGGAGTGACCTGAGTGCTTGTGTTATGTGGCGGATCCTAGCACCCAACAGGCTGCTCACCGTGACCCTCTCCTTGTTCAGCCTGGTGAGCGGGACGTCAGTGTGCCTGACGATAGAGTCACCTATTACAAGTGTATCAGGTGTGTTGTTTAGTCTTAAGGGCTGTGACTGTTGGCACACTGGCTTTGTGAGATATGTGTTGCACGTGTTTTGTTTTGGGGTAGCGGTTGCTTGGGTGTCTGCTTTGGAGGTCTCTGCTGCTTAGGCAGATCTTTATTTAGAGCCTCCGAGTATGTTTTTGTATGATTATGTGTTTGGTTTGCTGTCGTGGTAGGTCTATGTGAGACTGGAATTGTAGTGAGTGTGGTTTCCTTCTCCTCCTGACTGGTTATGCCAGTACTGAGTTGAGAGAGCTTAGCCTCCAGTTTGGCTATATGGTTGCATCTCTCACATGTGTTGGAATTTGTTGGGAGGAGGAGAGGGTTGTCTGTGTACATGAGGCAGTTGTAACATTGCCTCAAGATTCCCAGATTCACCAGCTGGACCGGAGAGGAGATTGACAACTGACCTTTGGACATGCTAGAATAATATTGGGAATTCCTTAATAATTGAAAAGAAGGGGCAGTGGGGAGTGAGGGTGTAGTGCTTTTAATTTTTAGTGCTGACTTATATAATTGCTGTAGTGAGCAAGTGCCAGGTAACTTAAGTGCAATGTGTTACAGGTAACTTAAATGCAAAAACGACAAACAGTAACTTTCTTTCAAGTGAAACAAGGAAATAAGTACAGTAAGCAATGCAGATATCACTAGTGATCCACAGAAGCTGAGAAGCCGTATTAGGTGGAATTAGCGTTCCAGGAAATAACAAGCAAACAAACAACAAGCATATAAACAAAGCTAGATTCAGCAGGCCTGGATCTAGTCTATGCTACAACAAACAAGGTGTACCAATTTCAGTAAGATACAGTTCAAATATTCAGGCACTATAAACCTTTAACCAGAAATTCCCAGCTCAGAAGGGCAGAGTCCAGCCTCTTCTCCCACAAGAGTGCAGACCACGAACCTTCTTAATGTAAAATAACTGGCCTGAAGCCCAAGTGCTTAAACCAGAACTAATACACTTTAAGAATAACAGACACTGGGCTCTCAATCAGCAGTTCCCAACATAGAAGGATGAAAGCTACCTGTCCTGCCACCACAGTGCATGCCACAAACCTTCCTAATGTAAAACAACTGGTCTGAAGCCCAAGTGCTTAAACCAAAAGGCTTAGAATGAGTTACACCAAGCAGTAATAAATACAATTGAGTACTTTTAAGATGATGCAAAAGTAAAATAAAGTAGGTAGAAACACAAGTACAGTAAAAGCAGATGAAATGTTTTTTCTGAACAAGTGCTGAGATCAAAGAAACAGATTTGAGTGCTGAAACTAGAAAACTGGCTAGTTATAAGAAAAAAAACTAAGCTAGAAGGCTTCCCTCAAACACAGAAGTGCTTGGGGGCTCAGAAGCCTACAAATAGTCTGTACCATTTAACAGGAAAGGCAGGAAACAAGCTTAAATTTTTTTTTTCTGTTTCCCAGATGCTCTCTTTGTACACAGTAGGAGTGCCTGAAATCAGAATATGATCTCACTGCACTCAGTTGAGTGAGCAAATGAGATGGGCCCAGAAGGAGTATCCAAACACAAATTTACAAGAGGGGCGGGCAGTTTCAAGGCCACTGAGCAGAGTCAAAACTTCCAGTTCAGTTAATATTCCTGCAACACAGTTAAAATCAATTTAAATACTGTATTTTTGAAAAAAAAAGTGCAGATAAAGGTACTTAAATTCTCTTATACGTCCAGTTGAATACAGCAAGTTCTTAGCCGGCCAAAGCTGAGGTTTTTAAGCAGAAAATATTTCACACTGTACCACTTAAATAGGCAAGGACAGGAAATAAAAGAATGTGGCTACCCCCACACCTGTAATTACTAGCAAATAACAAAATTCAGCAAACACTGATGAACTTCCAGTTCAGTTAATATTCCTGCAACACAGTTAAAATCAATTTAAATACTGTATTTTTTGAAAAAACAAAGTGCAGATAAAGGTACTTAAATTCTCTTATACGTCCAGTTGAATACAGCAAGTTCTTAGCCGGCCGTGTGGTTTCATCCCCCGGGACTGGCTTACTAATGTATGCTAACCTTGACTCTAATCATGTCCGTAAGCCTGACCAAACACCTTACCTTAGAAAAAACATTTCCATGACACCACTACTGCACAAGACCCTCAGACCCACATCACAAATGTCAGAACAGGTGCACACAAGTAAATCTGTTCCTTTACCTAGACCCTATTCTAATCTTAACCTTAAGTGATTGACAAACTGAAGGTAACCCAGATATGCATACATACATAATTATATGTATGTATGTATGTATCTATCTATATACACATCAGCTTTGAGATTGCACAACACCAGGGAAAAGTGAACACTCCATAAACCAGCATTCCTCAGTCTTGCTAGTTTCACTATAATTTCAAGGAACATTACTGAACATATTGTATTGTACATTTGACTGATGTAAACTATGAATAATGGGATGTGTAGCTTTCTCTCTCTCTCTCTCTTTCACATGTGTGCGCAAACACACACACACACACACACACACACACACACACACACACACACACACACACACCAATTTTGTTTCTGAATCCCCGGCATTCCATATATTTATTCTCAGATCAGAATAAATCTTGTTAGAGAGATTTGGATCACTGCTATGAAGAACGCTTGTATGAATGACATTTTTAATGCAACAAATGAAAAAAAGTGTTCAAAATATCGTTTGAACAAGTAGCAAAACTACAGTATTTTTGTAGGACAAAGTCTCTCACAATCATCATGCCAGAATAAACCATGACTACTGTATAGTTTGTTAAAGTAAACTGGTCTGAGTTTGCTGCATCTCTAGGTAATGGTGATTTTCCCTTACAATGAACACCACTGAAGAAAGTGCAGTTGTGGCTATTTTTGGATTGTTATGTACTGTGTATGTTAATAGTGTTTTAGAAAGCAGCTAGCTGGGTCTGAATCACATGCACTGGACTGTTTTCAATCTTCAACAAAGTGTTAAAGTGAAAGCAGTTCTGTCTTACACACACACACACACACACACACACACACTTTCTCTCTCTCTCTCTCTCTCTATATATATGTATATATATATATATACACAAAATGTTCCGATTCCCAATAGACAGTTCATGCAGCTTTGTATGTGTGTCTACGTGTGTGCTATGAAGGCAAGAACCGAGTACAGACATGACAGGTAACAGAAACTGAAGCACTTTTGGCTGTACTTGAATGTCATTTTTTTTTTTACTGTTTCAAGTTCAAATAGAAGGCATGTTATGAGATTTTTATGAGGCAAGGCGAACAGTAAGACTTGACAAAAAAGACGTCTGTAACACTATGTCTGCCATTTTAAAAACATTTTGACAAGCAATTGTTTGCTACACAGACCAGTCACAATTCTCACTCAAATTTTCTCTCATTTTTTTGCTCCACTGAATCACCAGCAAATTTTCACTTTTTTCAGTTTTTGACACAAGATGATAACATTACAGCCAACAACTTCTCTGAGACTGCAGAGAAAACCTCAATGAAAACTTGATGTCTTGAGTTCAATGGTCTGAGTGGTATTTCTCGGTAGTGGCTAAGGGGGCAAGCCTAAAAAAGAAAAATGCAGTGAGCGGTTTTGGGGACATGCCTGAAAAATTCTGGAGTATCAGTTTTCCTTACGTCACAGCTGACGAAGCAGTCAAGGTATTTAATACCTTTAATTTTAGAGAAATGGAAAGAGGCAAAACTGATGGCTTAAAGGAGCAAATTGCATACTTGCTGTGAGACAAGTAATGTATTTGTTTCTATAAATCAACGGCCTGGGAGATAACAGATAATTGTGCCATTGACCTTAAAAATGGAGCACAAGACTGTGAATTTGGTGACTTGGCAGATTTCACTTACAAGAGACAGAACTGTCCATTTAATAAGAAAGACTTCCCTTACTATGGAACAGGGTCCCGATCTACATAAGACAGAGCCCCTCACTATCACTCTTCAAGAGGAACCTTGATGAGTGGATGGGTAACAGAAAGTTCACACCGGGGTCACACCAACAGCACTACTAGATAGGGGCCAAGGGTACTAGCTGCTAGTACAAGGGTCTAGGGAACTACTAAAGGGACGGTGAATACCGCACAACGTGGCTGGGCTAATATATGCCTTTGGGCAGATAGCCCAGCACTAACCTATGAACCTATAATGACATAAGGGGCAGACTATTGAGACAAGCTGATCTGACATTAGAGAAAGCCAGACATGGATACAGAACAGGTAATTTGCAGAGTATAAAACTTAAAGGGCCAGATAACAAAACAATTGCTTTCAGTGTAAGTCTGCTCTGATTCCAAGAGACTTGCTGTCAGTGTGACACAATAACCCACTCAGACATTGTTGACAAACTCAAAAGGTTAGGTACAGACCCATATGTCATGCTGTGAATAGCCAACTGGCTCTCAGACAGGACCCATGAAGTTAGAATTGGAAGTCCACCTCTACAAAGAGGCCAGTCACAAGTGCAGATGATTGCAAATTAGGAGCTGTCATGAATCCCTCACTGGCACAAATGTTCTCCAGGAAGGGCTGACACAGACAAATAGCTGCTGTCAGAACCATGGACAAAAACTAAATGCCAAGAAATGCATAAAAGTATCCTTTGGGAAGTCATACACCCCTGGTAACTATCATATTAACAGCACACACACAGAAGCATATGTCACAGAATACAGATGTTGTGCATAGTATGAATGATATTCTGAAGTGATATGCTGATCTACTTAAGATGTCTTCGGACTGAATATCAGATTAAGATATCACCTGAAGCACTTTCTGTGATTCATATACTGTTGATTTATGCTTATTATTATTCAGAAAGTGCCTGTTGCTCTGTGTTTAAGTAGCAATCCTTTAATGACCGGTAAGCTTGTCTGAGATTGTAAGATGCAAGTAAGTTTTAATAAGAATACTGTTAAAGAATTGCCAACATTGAAAGACTTTCTGTTGTTGCCAAGCAGAGAATACTTACATAACTAGATAACGTATAAGCCTTGGGTACTGAAATGCATATGACAGTATTTGTAATAAAGGACAAGATTACAGTATTTTAAGAAGCTCATTACATTTGTTGGAGACTTGCAGTCATCTTTGCAAGCTTTACCTGCAAACTAAACAGAATGCCAGTCTATCGTGTGTGGTCCATAACTTGTGCAGTAATCATTTAAGCACTGTATGTTGAGCTTGTTTTTTGTTTGCTGTTCATTTTTTACTGTGATCATGTTTTCCCCATGAAACAAGTAGATAGTTGTTGTCAGGCAGCAGGTCTTTTCTGGATAAGAAACATTTTTACAAGTGGGGGTATCACAGAGATTTCTACTTTCAGCATGTTACTTGGTACTTTAATAAAGCTGAATATAAATTATAATTAGAACTGCAGTGCAAGGAGAAGTGGTTTGAGTTGAGTGCTGCTTGTTTTTCTTATAAATGATTTTGAACTGGCATTCCAGTAATGTATTTAAAAAGTAATTTATTTTTTCACGCCTCACAACCTTTTTGTTTCCATCTAGATATTAATTAAGCTGTCATGCAGCCAATGCACTAAACTATTTTTTTTCTTCTACACTTCATTTTGTCTTGGACTCTTATAATGATAGTTTGGCACCCAGGGCAGCGTATTTAATTAAATTTACAGTTTTTGTGGTTTTGAACATAACTCCTCCCCTTCCCATTGACCCCACACATTTAGCTGTCTCCTGCAGCCCACCCCCCTTTGATTTGAAGTCACCAGCTGCCACTGGATGGAGTGCAGAATAGTCAAATCAACTAAGGTGTGTGTCTAACCATGCTTGACAGTTATCCTGAGTGTCTGAGCAATGCTGAAGTTACGGCAGTACAAGGGCAGTCAAATGCTGAATTTAGAGTGCAGAATTCAGTGCAAATTTACATATCCATCATTCTACTGGCAAACTACCCACTGTGTACAGCAAACACAGTAAAATGTGTCTTTGATTAGTACTTTGGAAATACAGAAGCATATGTCACAGAATACAGATGTGCACAGTATGAATGATATTCTGAAGTGATATGCTGATCTACTTAAGATGTCTTCGGACTCAATATCAGATTAAGATATCACTTGAAGCACTTTCTATGATTCATGATCTATGTAAAAATTCTGTCAAGTCTAGTACTGAACAAGAGCTAATATGTATAGGAGTCATTGTTATAGTCAAGCAGACAGAAGCAACAGAGTGACTTAAAAGTATGGCAGCAATTGTGAAGCTAGACAAGGTCATAAGATGTACTGATCTACAAAACCTTAACAAATGAAGTAAAAGGGAACATTATTCACACATTTACTGAAGGAGTAGTAGTAACAATACCTAATGCCACATTCTTTTGAGTGCTTGATACAAACCATTGATTTTGACAATTCAAGTTAAATGAAGCCATTTCCAAACTCTGTACCTGTAATACTTTGTTAGATCATTATGGATTTACATTTTAGGAGACTGTCCTCTTCTGAAGTCTGCCAGAGAGCAGTAACAATCAGAGCAGAGGGACCAAACAGAATGGTGAATATTACAGATATCATTCTAGTCTCGGTTACCTTCTCCAAGTCTTTTGGGTTTCTAATACCAGGACGGGAATGTATCCAATTCTTAAGTCAGAGTATAATTAAAATGAATGAAACTGGTATTGTTTCAGTCTTTGATGTTAGCCAAATGTGCCCTTTGCAGCACCTGCAGTGTGCCCAAAATTGACTCCTTCTGCAATTTATACAGAGTTACAAGTATTGGTAGCATATCTAAGTATGACTGTACATTCTTTTTTTATTTTATTAGACCCATAACTTCTTTTACTATTG
The DNA here is from genome assembly GCF_019279795.1 of Protopterus annectens. Taxonomy (NCBI): domain Eukaryota; kingdom Metazoa; phylum Chordata; order Ceratodontiformes; family Protopteridae; genus Protopterus; species Protopterus annectens. The sequence goes on along the minus strand of NC_056727.1, from coordinate 353,959,599 downwards.
GAACTGTCTGGATGTCTTTCTTCTTTATTGCTTTCATTTCTGCTTGCATATCCAGATATTTTATGGCTTTGTGTCTCTCTGTGTGTGTAAGACACTTTAATCACAAGGTGTAGCAATTTCATCGATCAGTGCTACTTTTTTCATGGACTATTATATCTGGTTTTCACGTATCAATTTTTGAACAGTTTGATGGGTGATCCCATGTGATGTACACTTCATCATTCTCTATAATGCTTTGTGGTTCATGTTTCTCAACTACTTCTGTATTGTAGTTTTTGCACAATCCCCAATTTAACAGTCTTGCCACATTATTGTGCCTTTCAGTTTACAGACCCCTGCTGTGAGTGTTGTGATGTCCCTGCATTGGCCCAGTAATCAAGGAGCCTCAATCCTCACCACTAACACCAGTGGGAGACAGGCGCATTGGGAAGATGGCAAGTACACACACAGTAAAGTACAATTTCCAAGGCTAGTTGCCCAACACAATGCATCTGAAATTCTCCAGGTGCAACTAACACTAGGTAAGACTGCAATCCAAATTGTAGCTTGCTACAGATCCCCCACCATGCCCCAAGATTCTCACTACATCTTTCTAAACATACTGGAAAATATTAAGATACAACCAAACACCCTAATACTGGGTGATTTCAACTACCCTGTCATTAACTGGGAAAACTACTCAGGTACCAACTCCTTTTCCCAACGGTTCTTGGAATTCATAAATTCCAATGCCCTGGATCAACTAATCCATTGTCCCACCAGGGGTTCCAATATCCTAGACCTGGTCATTACCAACATGGGAGATAGCTGCTCCACACCAGTGGTCACACCCTCATTGGTCAGGTCTGACCATAAGCAAATCACCCTTGACATCCACATCCCACCCCCACCCCCCAGTAAGGAAACCTCCTTAAAAAACTTCTCCAAAGCCAACTTCATGCTACTGAAGTCAGAAGTGACAAACTTCATGACATCCATGCAGATGGGATCTGAAAGTTCGACTGCAGAATCCTATACTAAGGCACTGTACAAGCACATACACTCGTGCATGAATCGTGCCATCCCAAATAGAACCAAGATGCTCTCCTCCAAAAAAATGGAAGCCAATCTGGTGGTCCCCTGCTATAAACAAACTATACAACAGAAGGAAGAAACTGTTGCAGAAAAGAGGAAAATCCCAGGATGCAAAAAACACCTTCACCAGCCTCAGTAAGAAGCTGAGATCCCTTATAAAGTCCTCAAAAGCTAGTTACGAAAATAAAATTGCCAAAGATTCCAAAGACAGCCACAAGGAATTCTATAGTTATGTCAAGAATCTAAATGGCAATGCTCAGATCTGCTCTGAGCTTCAACAGAATGGCATTAAATATACTGATCCCAAGGATATTGCCAATATCCTGGCAGATCGATTTAGTGCCAACTTCACCCCCCTCTCACCCCCTAAAGGGCCCATCTCAATACCAAAAGATTGCCAAATTCCGGTAATCACAGACTCACAGGTAGAAACCGCACTCTCCAAAGCTAAGAATACAGCATCCATGGGATCAGATGACATCCCGGTCTGTGTACTACATGAACTACAAAATGAACTGGCACCTCACCTAAGTGTCATGTTTAATCATAGCCTCACCTCAGGCTTTGTGCCCACTGAGTGGCGCACAGCTACAGTTATCCCACTCCACAAGTGGGGATCCACCTTGGATCCCGGGAACTACTGTCCCATCAGTCTGATGAGCCTGATCTTCAAGGGCATGGAACTCATTATCATAGAACTTATAAACAAAGACATTGGCAACCTTCAAACACTGGACCCCACTCAGTTTGGGATTGTGAAGGGCAGATCTTGTCTCCTGAACCTGATTGACTTCTTCGAATCAGTCTCCACAGCTGTGGACGAGGGTAAGGCGGTCCACACCGCCTATCTGGACCTCGCTAAGGCCTTCGACACCATCCCCCACTCTGGAATCATAAATAAACTTACTAAGTTGGGCATAAATCCCTACGTCACTCGATGGGTTGCCAACTGGCTTACTGACAGAACCCAGACTGTAAAAGTAGCCGACTCCAAATCCAGCTCCAGACAAATGACAAGTGGAGTACCTCAGGGTTCAGTCCTGGGACCACTCTTGTTTGGCATTTACTTCTCTGAAGTACAGGCCAACACTAAGGGACTCTGGCTAACAAAGTTCGCAGATGACTGCAAACTGGGAGCCATTATTGAATCTCCAAATGATGTGGATATTCTACAAAAGAGCCTTACAGAAACAGATGCCTGGTGCCAGAGCCATCGGCTCAAGCTTAATGCCAAGAAATGTATAGTTATCCCCTTTGGAAAAAAACATGTACCCATGAATTACCACATAGGTGGCACTACAATAAATATCAAAAATGTGATGAGAGACTTAGGGACACAGGTGGACAGTGGTCTCACTTTCGATAACCACATCACCACAACAGTCAGGAAATCCTATGTGGCACACCTCATCACTAAGGGCTTTTCATCCAGAAAAAAGGAGGTCATTGTCCCACTGTACTCATCCCTCATTAGACCCATTATAGAGTATAATGCCTGATTTGGTATGTACCTCACAATACATCTGCAACAGCTGGAAAGAACACCGATATACCTCACTAAAAGAATCATAGGCCTAAAGCAGATGCCATATGCTGACTGTCTAAAAAAACTCCAGCTATACTCTGTGGCATATCGTCTACTCAGAGGCGATCTCTGCTTAACATACAAGGCCATGTCAAACCCTGAGCTGTTGGACATGCTCCACTTAAAGACATCCCAATCCCTTAGAGCCACATGCTCCAGGGATCTAAATCTTGTCATCACAATGAACAAAACATGCTGGAGGGATAGGTTCCTGACCCAGAGACTCCCCATACTCTGGAATAGACTGCCCATACATGTCAAGCAGAGTGCCTCCTTGGCCCTCTTCAAAAGGAACCTTGATGATTGGATGGGAGATAGGAAATTCACCCCGGGGATCATGTCAGTTGCCCTGCTAGACAGGGGTCCAGAGAAGTAAATATTGTGGGAAGAAATATCCAGGGAATTGTTATGGTTAGACTTGTATAGGCCCTAGGGCACTAGCCTAGTACCAACCTATGAACGTAAGAGCACACAGAGATCGCAGTCAGTTGGGGGCTTGTTTCTCCCTCTCTCTCCAGATCCCCAGTAAGACTCCCCACTGGCACAGCTATAGGGTTAAGATCTTAGCCGAGTGGTCAAGCCAAAACCTCCAGCACCCTCTCTGTCCAACCAGTGCTTTGTGTCCCTGCTCAAGTAGCTGGCACACACACACACTTTGAGATTTGACAGACACACAGACACTCCTGGCACAGGTTCACTAGCTATGTCCCCTTCTGCCCAGACTATAAGATAGCACCAGCTGCCACCAACCACACTTATCAGCTACTATAAGGCCCTTCCAAAAAGAGTGACAAATTCTATTGTGTAATGTTACTATTATCCAAATGGTATATGTGTCCAAGACATTAAGGCTATTTAAGAGTGGCCTGTACAGTTTCACCAAATACATATGCAAGTACTGTAAGAGCTTATATATCTCTAAACAAACCAGCCACAATTAAAAGGTTTACTATATTTACTAATAAATAATAAAAGGACAAGACAATATTCAATAACTCAACACAGTGACAACAGAATTTAGAATCACAGGAAATACTTTAAAGCAACATTGCAGGACAGTCTCACATAAATACAGAAAACATCTAAACTACTCTTTACTGTATTCCTATCTATCTCTAAGAGGAATACTATACCTAAATATTACTTACAGAGCCAGGCAAATGTAAGTGCTGAATTGATGTTTCTAGGTCCAAAGACAAATATAAAATGCACAGATTTTCTCTGAGAGAGAGTTCTTAAATTAATAATACACATTAATGTTGGATTAGCTGGATGACATCCCTATTTGACACCTCTATGTCAAAAATACTTATCTTTTGGAAATTTGCCTGAAACAGGAAGTCATAAAACAGTTAAATACTTTTACCTTTGAAACATGTAATTATTTCTGTTTTCAGACAATAGAAAGAATTTCTAGCTGCAGACATGATGTCTCTTTACATTAACTTTATAGCACAGTTGTAAACAATTTCAACTTATTTTCTCAGAGTTTTGCAACTTAACTCTGTATGTTCCAACTTCTACTATGAAAACATACATTTGCAGAGGCATATAGTGTATACACATTTATGCTCTTTTCCAGTAGGGGACACTGTGGTTACATTCTTGAAGCTCAGTACATAACATAAAGTTTTCTTACATTTGTAAGACAAACATACAAACCGTATTGCTATTCATAAATAACATAGAAGTATTTACAAAATTCCAGCAACATGAGGTTGTTCCAGGAGATATCTATACTTAAAACTATATTTATGGCTTTTCTATATTTTTTCTTCTCGTCTGCTACTACTTCTTATATTCTTTCTTTTGTTTTTGGCACATTCAGTTGCTATCTGATTTTTGTCTGCTTCTGCATTGATTTCCATCCCCGCTTGACACCTCAGTGCTTCTGCTAAACAGAGAGGTCATCTTAGACTTCCTCTACTCATGTTCTAAAACTTTCACTATGATTAGATCCAATGAGGTCAGCATATATGTATGCAGTCCCCAAATGCAGATCCATACATGCAATCAATATCAAGAAGGCCCAAACCTCCTTCAAAGCGAGGAATATATAATCTTGGTATACACTGATTTTTATGTATCATTTCACAAATGTGAAACATTTTTCTTGTTTTCCAGACCAACTGATCCAGTACCTTTTGGGGTCAGTCATTCACACCAAAACTGTAAGTTAGAACAGGAAGAGCAAATTGTTTTATAGCTTGAACTTCATTCCTAGATGTCAAGGCTATTTTCAGTATTAGTTTTAGTCTTCTGAAGTATTTCTTACTGAGTTTTATTTGCATGTATTTATATTTTATTGCCAATCCTTCACACCATTTCCCCAAAATGTATACACTCCCTCATGCTCAGGTTTCTTCATATCACATTCCTGTCCCAGACTGATATTTTCTTGGTACTGCAACTTTCCTGCTTTAAATGATGATTTTGCACATTTATCAAGACAAAATGACATTCTTATATCATCTGAGAAAGTTTTAACCACTTGCAGTTGTGCTTTCAACTCCTCATTTGATGAGTTTTAAGTCATTCACAAAAGCAGATGAGACGTCTTTAAACAAGATTGTTTTCTGGGAACCAGTTTTAACCATGACCCAATCTGTTAAACAGCTTAATGGATTAAGGGCAAGACATAGCAGCAGTGACAAAAAAAAAAAAAAAATCACCCAGGAATATTTTATTTATTTATTTAACATAAAAGTTAACTGGGTTAGTCCGACTGGGCAGCAGCCCTTTTTCAGCAGAGGCCCAAGGAGAAAAGCTCCAAATAGTACAAGTAACAAAAGTAATCATATGGCAGAGTTTATAACTAACAAAAGTTATAAAATTACAATATATCTAAGAGTAAGATGAAACAACATGCTAGAAATGGTCAATAAACTGAAAATAATAAACAGAGTGCCAAATATCCCATTTTCAATTTTTATCCCTGGGGTAATAATTTGTACTTTGTCAAGGCTTAACTGCAAAGTGGTTTAATCATCACAGTAATGTAACTGATCAATGTCTGATGAACCTATACATTTGTAAGCATTCCCTTTATCCATGAATGTGGGATGATGTCAAATGCTTTTTTTGTAATCTGTCCACATCATGACTAGGTTTTCCCCCTCCTTACAATTCTCTGTCATGGCTTTATTTAGCAACACGTGATCATTTGTTCCATATGACTTTGTTTTGTTACCTTTTTGTTCTATTGCCATGATTGAGATTTTTCCTAAATAACTGTAATTCCAACATCTAATCTGTATATCGTCAGAGGCAAGTTATTGGTCTCTAATTTTTAGGAGGTTCACTTTTAAGGAGGAGTACCATTTTTCCTGTTGTTAACCAGGTTGGTATCTGTTCAGGATGCCCATATAAGTAGTTCTTACTCAGGGCTAAATCTTTGTGTAAAGATTTTAATACTTTTAGACAGAAGTTAGGTACTGCATCTGGACCTGGGGTTTTCAAATTAGGAGCTTTTCTTAATGTTGTTTCATTTTCTCTGGCATTACACCATCCAGTTTCATATACCATACCTTTGAACTCCTTACTGTTCAATTTTTCTATTCATTCAGCATCCTTAAGTTCCACAGGGTCTTCATAAAATTTCTCCAAAATGTGTCTATTTCTTCTTTTTTTTAGTGGTGTTTCTATTCCTTTTGCTTTGTTTTTCAGTTCCCTATACAACTGTTTTGAGTCATCAATGACGTACTTATTTTATACTTTTCCTTTATCTACATATCTTCTAATTTTTTTTTTACCTCTGCTGATATGTTTAATTTATTATTTGCAATAGTGTATGATAGATCTTGGTCTGGTCTGACACTGTGCATTGCTTTTACCAGGTCTATCTTTCTACGTATTTTTGTTGATCTGATGTTCTTCGTGTTTCGCTGTTGCAGTCATTACATTTGGGTAATCTGCTGGCAGGTTGCCCTCAGTCAGCCTGATTAACAAAGTCTTGGGTCCTGTGTCGGTTGCTGTCCCTTCTTTCATGACGTCAGGTCGTCAGGGGTATAAAACATGCAGCCAACGCCATTACATCAGTCTTTCTTCCCGCGCGGTGCCCGAAGCAGAAGCAGTTTGCAAGTGCTGGTCGGCTGACTCCTGAAATTTTTGTTTTCGAGTTTTAGAACCGAAGTCTTCAACTAAAAGCGAAGTACCTCAATGGGGAAACTTTTTCTTGCTCCTTATCGATGTCAGTAAAAGTTAATAATTGCATTACTTGTGGGAAGCAAATACCTCATAAGGATTTTTATTTGTACTGTATTCCTTGCCTAGGCCCTGACCACAATGTGCCTTGCTGTCGGTTTTGTACTAAATTTAATCAACACACAATTAAACGTCGGTATATTTTTGCTTCTAAATATTTTGGCTCAAGATTTACCTATCCAGAAATGTCGTCGGTTAGCAATCCGACTACCAGAATTCCTAAAATTTGCAAAGAAAAAGACAGAGACAGTCCATCAAGGTCCAAAACTGATGACGACACTTCTCCTAAGCCAGTTGCCGGTTCGCCGATACTCAGTGAGGTGCTTTTGCAGCCCCTGATACCTGCTAATTCTGATTTGCAGGCCTCTGCTGAGACCCATTCAGAGTCCGGTATGCTGCGAGATGCTTCAATTATGGAACCCGCAGATGTCTCTACCTTAGATGGGTCTGGAGCTGCTGTACAGGCACCGGCTTCTGAGGGTGTTTTCAGGCCTACAGATTTGTATATTAGACCAATGCCATCTTCAAAACTAAGGTCAAAATCGAAATTTATGTCTAAAAAACTGATGCCTGGGCCACATGTGCAGGCCCCTATGCCTAAACAACAAATTATCAAAATGGCTGAAGATTTAATTACTCTGATCGGGGTAGCCAACCCCCTCCTTCTAAGAGGACTAGGCAAGACATTGATTATGAATCTTCTGAACAGGATTATATTTCTTCTGACTCTTCTAATGAACAGGATTTGTCTATTCCTACTTATGAGGACTCTGATGCGGAAGATTCCATTCCTTCTGCCTCTCCCCCTGAGGATTTTTCTTTTGGGGAAACTTTACATGCCTTAAGGGAACATTTCCACTGAGAAAGTCAGGATTTCTCTGAATCTAAAAAGAGACTTAGGGATTTATTTCTACTTCCTCAGCATAGGCCTTTGGCTATACCTCCTGTTCTAGACATTGTTGATGATGTTTTTTCAGAATCTAATATGACTCCTGATTTCCTGCCTCCGGCTCCTTGTAAGCCAGACAGATACTACAGGGTTCCTGACTCCCACAAATTTCTTTTCAAAAACCTTATTGCTGATCCTGAAACCATTTCTCAGGGTCCCAAGGGCATTAAGGCTTCTACTGCCAAAAATCCTACCCCTTCTGATAGAGATTCCAGGGCACTGGATAGGTGGGGTAAGAAGGTCTACATGTCTGCAACCTTGGCAATCAGGGCTTTAAACTGTCAATTTCATATGCTTAAATATCAACAGCATATCATGGGACTAATTAAACAGAAAATAGTGTTAATCTCTGACTGTGTGGAAAATAAAGAATTGCAGGATTTATTGCATTCAGCTGAACAAGTTGGAAAACATACTTTGCAATGTGGTTTTGATTCCTTGGAGGCCTCTTGCAGGGCTGCTGTAACTGGATCTGTGCTAAGAAGGCATGCTTGGCTCAAAGAGCAAACTCTGCCTGACCATGTTAAAGCAAAATTGTTGGATGCTCCTTTACAACAGGACCGTCTCTTTGGTAATAAGGCTGAAGAAGTGTTAAAAAAGATGGAAGATAAAGCTAAATCTATGCAAACTGTGAAAGATTTCTTACAAGTGCAACCTCCAAGATTTAGTAGGCACTGGCCTACTAAGAACTGGTCCTTTGCAGTCCCCTCAAGAGCCGCTCTAGTCAAATCAAGACATTCCAAAGGCTCCAGGTTTTAGTCACAAGGAACTTTCAGAACAAAACAATGGGGTGCCTCCACCTCCAAATCTGGAAGCAACAAGCCACCTCAAGTATGGTAAGCAGTCTCAGTGACTTCCCTCTACAATCACCAAGCACTTACCTCTTAGCCGCCCCTTTGGGAGGAAAACTAGCACTTCATGCACAAAACTGACAACTTATTACCTAGGACAAATGGGTTTTAAATACAGTATCCCAGAGATACAGATTTCACTTCCATGTTGCCAATCCCAAATGGATGGCCAGATTTGCCCCCAAATCAATGGGCAGAGGCCCAGAAACAAGTTCTGTCCCTCATGAACATGGGGGCTATTCAACCAGTACCAGAAAAGGAAAAGGGACAGGGTTTCAATTCCAGACTGTTCCTGGTACCCAGAAAAGCATCCAGTTCTGGACTTATCCACTCTAAACACATTTCTGGACATTCCAAAATTCAAGATGCTGACTCTTCAACAGTTACTACCTATGCTAGGCAAAGATGCCTGGCTGGTAACTCTAGACTTAAAAGAGGCTTACATGCATATCCCAATCAGGGAATCTTGCAGAAGATACCTCCACTTCAAAGTAAGCTACTTGCATTACCAGTTCTCTGCATTGTCCGTTGGCTTATCTACTGCACCCAGGGTCTTCACAAAGTGCCTGGCACCAGTAATTGCATTTTGCAGACAAAAAAATATTCAGATATATCCATACATGGACGATTGTCTAATTCAGGCTGAAAACAAGGACATTCTTCTGGCGTTTGTAAATAGGGGTCTAACTTGTCTAGGGTACGCCATAAACGAAAAGAAATCACAACTGGTACCCTCTCAAAAATTACATTCCTGGGTGCAAGCTTGAATACAGCTGTCCAGATGACTTACCTTACGCCAGAAAGCAAATTCAGTTGATGACTTACGTCAAACAGGTGGCCACAAAAACTCAGTTATCTGCAAGACAAATTCTGCAGGCCTTGGGGTTCATGGCCTCCTGCATTCTTCTAATTCCATATGCAAGACTACATATGAGGAAACTTCAGTGGTACTTAAAAAGTTTATGGAGTCAACATTGTCACAGCCTGGAAACAATGATTCCTATTATACCTTGCCTGCAACTAGAGTTCCTATGGTGGGCAGAGGCCTGCCACCAAAACAAGGGACTGCCATTCACTCCACCCCTTGCCACCCAAACCCTAACAACAGATACATCAGACTATGCTTGGGGGGCTCATCTGGCAGGGAAGTGCATTCTGGGCAAATGGAGCCCAAATCATATGTACTTGCATATCAATCAGAAAGAGATGCTAGCTGCACAGAATGCTCTGACAGCCTTCAAGGACTACCTTCATCTGGGACAACTAATGATATGGACAGACAACATCACAGTTATGTGGTACATAAGCGGGGGTACACATTCCTACCCCCTTTGCAGACTAGCCATGGCATTGTGGAACACGGCCTTTACCTAGCAGATACAACTACAAGCTCAGTTCCTGCCAGGAAAGCTAAATACTCTGGCAGATGAACTAAGCAGAAATCTTATGGACCCACACAAATGGAAATTGGAACCACATGTTTTCAACATGTTGATACGCAAATGGGGGAACCCAGACATAGATCTTTTTGCCTCACCCCAGAACTATCAGTTGGACAAATTCTGCACAAGAATTCATCACAAAAAAGCTTGGAAAGTGGATGCTCTATCATTCAGATGGAAAAACCTATCAGTCTATGCCTTTCCTCCTCTGCCTCTGCTCTCCAAAGTTCTACTAAAAGTCAAAAAGGACAAACCAAAAATGATTCTGATTGCTCCAGACTGGCCTCGCCAGCACTGTTACCCACTCCTGTGCAATGTGTCACACCTTCCTCCATGGCACCTGCCTCAGACACCTTACCTACTGTCTCAGCAGAACTACCAAATTCTGCACACTCAGCTCCAAACTTTGAATCTTGCATCGTGGCTAATAAACTAATTTCACCCTTGGCATCCCTCAGCAAACCAGTGATGGATGTCATTTTGGAGGCAAAAGGTCTAGTACTAGAAAATCTTATGCCGACAAATGGAAAAGATTCTGTGCCTGGAACCAATCACAAGGAATAAGCACAACAATGCCCAATATTCCTCAGATTCTGCAATATTTAACTGAGATGCTTCACAAGGGCCTATCTTTTTCTTCCATAAAAATCGATGCCTCTGCCATTTCAGCTCATTACAACATAGGACCTCCCCTCTTCTCTCATCCTCTACTAAAGCAGTATCTTAGAGGGGCCAAGAATTTAAGACCTCCCAGGAGAGCACCAACTCCTGCATGGGACCTCAATTTTGTTTTTGAAAAACTCACTCTCCCTCCTTTTGAGCCAGCTGCTACTGCAGACCTAAAATTTCTCTCCTGGAAAACAGCTTTCATTTTAGCAGTCACTTCAGCTAGAAGGATTTCAGAATTACAGGCTCTTATGGCAGTGGAGCCTTTCATTATTTTTCATCTGGAAATGGTGGCTCTCAGGACCAATCCATCTTTCATGCCTAAGGTGGTATCCAGTGTGGCTCTTAATCAGACCACTCATCTGCCAACTTTCTTCCCCAATCCACAGAACTAGGGTGAGCGGATTCTGCATTCATTGGATGTACACAGACAACTTAGATTCTACTTAAACAGGATGAAATTTCTAAGAAAATCTGAACAACTATTGGTGGCATTTGCTGCAGGGGCAGAAGGAAAGGCTATTTCAAAGCAGACTATTTCCAAATGGATAAGCCATTGCATTCATTTCTGCTATATGCACCATGGTAAACTTATCCCCAAGGGGATCAGGTCTCATTCCACCAGGGCTGCATCCACTTCTGCAGCCTTTCTCAGAGGGGTTCCTACCAGAGACATTCTAGAAGCTGCTACCTGGAGCTCAGTTCATACGTTCACCAAACATTACCATTTACCTCTCTTCTCTAAATCCAGAGCTGGCTTTGCCACTGCTGTCCTGCAGGGCCTTTTAGCTGCTCCTAATGCTGTATAAATCCATCCTCCCAACCATAGCTTTGGGATTCTATCTAAATGTAATGACTGTGACAGTGAAACACGAAGAACATAGTACAGTTTTGTACACTTACCATAGATGTAGATGTTCTGTATTCACTGTTGCAGTCCTGGTTACCCACCCTCCAGCCCCCTGTTTTCCTCTTACTACACCTCTCCTTTCTTTTACTATGCTTAAAAGCCTTTTTGGGTGTATTTGATTTTGTATGGAGGTACATTTTTTGTACTTTAAATTATATATATATATATATATATATATATATATATATATATATATATATATATTGCTTCCCATTTGGGGGGCATCTGACATCTGGGGCAAGAGAAACTGATGTAATGACATCGGCTGCATGTTTTATACCCCTGACATCCTGACGTCATGGAAATATGGATAGCAACCGACGCAGGACCCAAGACTTTGTTAATCAGGCTGACTGAGGGCAACCTGCCAGCAGATTACCCAAATGTAATGACTGCAACAGTGAATACACTCAAACATCTACATTTATGGTAAGTGTACACAACTGTACTTTCCCTCTTCTACATTCTAATAGTGTCACTTCCTGTCTTAATTACTTTATATTTTTCTATATTTGATGCTTCTATGATGGTATTTTATTCCTTTCCTTCCTCTCCCTTATTGGTCTATGTTTCTGTAGTAACACTTTATCTGTTATTAATTTAGCTGCACAACAATATATCCTGTTTACTTGTTATATCACATGAATTCCTATTAACAGTCTTGATTACTGCATCCATCTGTTTTATCAGACTTTTAACATTTTGGGTCTTATTTAATTTCTGCAATCTATTTTTTTCATCGATCTTGGTTTGTCTGTCCATCTCTATTGAATCAAGCTACTCTTCCCTTAGATCATTTTCTTCTAAAATAAGAGCACATTCTTTGCTTTGTTTCTTGACATCTTGACATTCTACAGAATGTTTCAGAAGATCTTCCTGTGACATATCCTTTTCATCTGCATCCTGCATCATCTGCATGTCGGAAATCATCGGCCCATCGCTCTACAACATTGCTTGCATCAGAGTTGCCAAAGTTTCTTGCTCCTTCACTTGCTGTGCAACTCCAACTGAACTTTTATAATGATTTCCTATTGAAGGCTCCAAGAGCATCATCATGTGACAAGTCATCAGATGCCTCCCGTTATGCCTGTTTCTCCTTAGTTTGGGGACTCATTATTCCATCATGTTGTGACATTACCTGGGTTGGATTTTCTACACTAAATCCTTCACTTTGCAGGTATTCCATAACTTTCGTTTCTGTTTCTTTAACTTCTGCCTTACCTATCCTCTGTTCTATGTTCCCCCTTTGTTTTCTTATTTTTTTGTATTGTGAAATGTTCCGTATCTGGATGGCTTTGCTTGTATTTCTCTTCAAACATCTTTGGAGGTATTTTTTTTTTGTAGTTTGGCTTTCTTTGCATAAATATTATATCATATCAGATTTCTTTTTCTTTCACATGGCCACGTTTTTTTTTAACCCTTCAAGAATCTCTGGGTTTTATTCTTTATATTTTCTCTTCTTTTTCCGGGCGGCCCCAAGTTTCTTCATCTGTGTAATATTTTTCATGGATGCGTTGTATTAATGAATTGAAACTGACATTTGAAGCTTTTCACAACTGTGCCAAGATTTTTCTTTCCTCTCATTTCTCTCTTACTCTTGCTGAATATCTTCCCTCTGGAAATTCTGGACTTCTTGCATAATAACAACAATATACAGTTTCTTCCTTATCCTCAATAGTCCACTCTGTCATTTTTATGACTCTTTTTTGGTGTGGAAGTTTTTGTGGGCTACTACTTCCTTCTACAACAGGGGGAGGGGGTCATCCTCCCCCTGAGGCTGTCCTAACCCTGTTGTAGGGAATGTTTGCATGTTTTGAGGATTCTACACTGCCATTTTTCCAGTCCTGACACAAATGTTCATACCAGGATTGGGCACTTTTTTATCCTGTGACTTGTGCACCCAGCTGTCTTTTTTTATTTTTTAACCTACCTCTCTCCATGATATATGCTATATAAGGTACAGTTTTATATATCAGTGTCGTCTTGGTGAGATTTTGTGAAAACAGGGTCCACCACATGAAGGTGTTCACCAAGGCTTGGAGATGTATTCAGTTCCAACAATAATACTCTTTTTTTTTTTTGCTGATTTCATCATCTTACCAGAGTAAAGCCTGTGAGCAGATTCCTTCTTGAATGTGCATAAGATCCTGATTACATCACTGGGTAAAGTTGGGTCACTGGCCATCAGTGGAATTGAAAAAACAATCGGTTAGTCTGAGGTTGTGTAGATTTGGGTGAGGAATCCTAGATAAGGTCAAATAGCAGATTCTGCCTGGGATCCAAGATCCCGGGGGTTGTCCTTAATGTAAGGCCTTAAGATGGGAGCCACATTTGCCTAACCAGTACAAGGCAATGAGAACTATGGTGGCTATCCATGTAATCACTTTCTGCAGAAACCTGGGAATCAGTGGCAAGGGAGGGTATGTATAAAGCAGACCAGCAGGCCATTGTTTGACTAGACCATTTCTTGGAGACTGTTCCATTGGAGGGTGAGGTCATGGCAAAGACATTTCTGCATTTGGTGTTATTTAGTGAAGCCAGAAGATCACAGCAAGGCTAGACCCAGTGTCTGAACATTTAATGTGCTACTGCTGGATTGAGAACCTGCTTGTAAGGCATCAAGCTAGAACTGCTGAGCCTCTAGGCAAGGCAGTTGACCTTCTTAGGAAAGTGCATTGCTACTAATAAGGAATGCAAAGCAGTTAAACATTGCCACACTGTCATGGCATCCTGGCACAAAGGATATGATTTGGATCCTCCCTGCTTGTTGATGTACCAAATCGCTGTCATGCTGTTGGATTGGATAGAGCTGCTCCTCAAGGCAGGAAGTCCTGTAGATCCTGCAAGGCAAGAAGGACTGCCTGCATCTCCAAGACTTTGATGTGAAGGTTATCCTCTTAAGAACTCCATAACCCTGACTAACCTCCCTTTGTAATACACCTTCACCCCAAAGAGGAAGCATATGTGGTTACAGTTGCTGCATGGAGCAGTAGTACAAAGGGTCTTCCTGAAAGTATGCAAGGGGAAGTAAACCACTATTTTAAATGTTCCTTGCAAAAGCTGGTTATTGTAATGGGTGGAAAGCTGCTATGAAACCTGAGACTATTGGGAGCCACAGAAGTAAGCTCATATAAAAATGAGTGAATTACAGCATCAGAATGGAGGAGACCATCAATCCTCAGAACCTGGAGAACTAAACCTGCTGGTGGATGATTAAAGTGGAGAAAAATCTGGATGAAGTCCGTTAGTTTTTTAATCCTTACCTGAGGGAGGGAGGGACACTATGCAGCTCATGGTGTATAGGTGGCATCTGATGAACTGAATCGGCTGAATTGGTTGAAGGATGGATTTGTCATAGTTTATGGATATTCCCAAGGACAGATAGAGCTGGAGAAAGTAGTCTCTGGTGTTTACCAATGATTAGTTTATTGGGGTGGCAAGGAGCCAGTCCTCTAGATATGGAAACACTCAAGTCCCTTGTGGCTGGATGTGTGTGCTGCAACAGCCATGCCCTTAGTGAACACCCAGGAACCTGTGGTGAGAGCAAAGGGCAGGGCCCTGAACTGAAAGTGACTGTCTCCCAGATGAAAGTGCAAGTATCTCTGAGAGGTTTTAGCTATAACTAATGTGGAGTTAAGCATCCTGGAGATCAGTTAAGCATATCTAACCATTTGCCTGTAGGGAAGGCAAAATTAATTGCATCATAGCCTCAAGACCATCTTGAATTGGGTCTTCTTTACATAGTTGTTTGAATGGATGGGGCAAGAATTAGCCTGAGGTCCTTGTTTTTCTTTGGAACCAAAATTAATCTTGAATAGGATTCTGATCGTATCTGATCCAGTGGGACCTCTTGGGTGCCTCTTTTGAATCAGGGGGAGAACTTCTCTTTTGGCTGCCCTTTGTTGGTGGGATGGTACACCCAGGGATGGCTATCTTATGTGGTGGGTTGGGGAAAGGGAATTGTATAACCTCTGGATATTATCCTTCACATCCACATTGCCTTCATGATGACCATCCATGCAGAAGGAGTAGAGGGATAAATGACTCCTGACTACATCCAGAGGGGCACAGTCTTGCAGCACTTCATGGACAGTGAGGTAACCTGTCAGAGAAAGTTACCATGGAATCCCTGGTCCTGTAGACCAACTTACTCTCTGGACCTGTGTTTTTTAAAGGGGTCACCTCTGGTGTGTCTGACCTGGTAGAAGTGTATTCAAAGGGCTGATGCTTGCCTTTCTGAACCACAGAGATTTGGGACCCTTTTGGTTCCTATTATAATGAACTTTGAGGAGTCTCTAATCTGACTCCTGTGGCAGAAAGTGTTTCCCCAGTTTGCTTGCACTTTTGCATCTTCTTCTTGACATAAGGCCCAAACAAGGATGATCCATCATGAGGCATTTGCGAAGGATGCTTTAAAGTTGTCTGAAAAGTCACAAAGGTGGATCCAGGCTTTATGACTCATAGTAATGCCTGCTCCTGCAGCATGCTCCACTGGCTGCATTATGCATGAGCTTCATGAAGAGGTTTGCAATTATTCAGCCTAGAGCTGTCTTCACTTGCCTTCTGGAATCAGATATTGGCAGTCTTCTCAGAGAAGCTACTGCTTACTGGGACAGATCTCTTTGGAAATGATTCACATGAGTGACATAGTAGAAGGATCTAAGTGTGTAGATCACTGATGCATATGCTCGCTTCCCTAACCTGTCCATGTCCCTAAATTACTTATTGGGCAGGTAAACAGTGGTCATGCCCTTTATCTTTTCTTTTTTAGTAGCTGGTGCCACAATAATGGAATCAACTACAGGACACTTGGCCCAAAACTGTTTCTCCTTCAGGGACTGAGAATCTTGTCTGGCATGTGGTGTACTGACTTGCAGATATTAGGCTCCTGTCATGACCTCCTAATAGCCAAATCAATCAGGCGGTCCTCAAAAGGGACACCTTAAATATAGAGGTAGCCAAGAAGTAGGTCTCAAAAAGAACCTTCTCATCCTGATAGGGTGGGCTGATGGACTAAGATCACCTCTGCTGCATTAATTTGAGAAGTTCATCAAAACTGGTGTCTTCCTGGATCTTTAGTCAGTGTCCAAAGTGACTGACTCTGATGAGGAGTTTAAGTGCCTTCTCACATTTTTTTTCTTTGAATGTTGGGGGGTGTTTTAGAGTCCATCTCCTCAGGGAACACATCCTGCAGTTGAGAATTGCTTTTGTGGCCAGTTCCTCAGCTCTGATCTATGGATGCATGGTGGGGGCTGAGAAAAAGAAGGGAGGGAGTCATTGGATGGAGTCAGTACCGATGAAGCCTGTGCATTCCAACTTGCTGGAAAAGCAGTGATCCCCCCATGACCTGAAAGGCCTTACCCACCTCAGCTGGATCCAAGGAGCCTCCCTGGGTGGCTGTGACCACCCTCCTAAAAGAAAAGGTGTGTAGCACCAAGGAGGTCATCCCTGAAACAGAGAAGGTATTAAAACTTGTGAAGAGGATTAGTGTAAACATCTTGAATGCTGATGTCTCTGACACTGACATGGAGGCCATGTGAAACAAATCCAAAGATGGTACTGAAGACACAACATGGTGTGTTGGGAGAAAATTTTGTGGCCACTTTTTTGGCACTTCCAAAAGTCGTCTTTTTGTTTTTGTCTGTGTCTAAGAAAAGAGAAAAGAGATGCACACAAGAACTAACAGTACATAAAAGTCTGATACTTAATTCTAATTTTCAGTGTTGAAATTTCACATGCACTTGAACAATCATCTAATCCCATCAAGGATAAAGTTTTAAGTATATGAAACTGCAATACATGCCAAAAGTAAATGTAAACACTATCTAAGGATAAAAATTTAAATATAATCTCAATTTCTGACATTAAATCTTTTTCTTCAAGACAAAAATTAGAATAGGTGATGGCAGACCAAGGCCCGCAAAGTACTATGAAGACAAAAGGGAAAAAGCAGGTCTGAGAAAACTTTTTGTTAAAAACTGAAGAACTAGAAAGAACTATGACTATTAGTGGAGGT
The DNA here is from genome assembly GCF_019279795.1 of Protopterus annectens. Lineage (NCBI taxonomy): Eukaryota > Metazoa > Chordata > Ceratodontiformes > Protopteridae > Protopterus > Protopterus annectens. The sequence continues at coordinate 353,941,903 of NC_056727.1, read as the reverse complement.
ATAATTGAAAAGTTGTTATACAAGAGTGAAAAACTCTGAGGAGCACTTAGGTTTGCAAGTGGCGAAAATTTGCATCCAAACAGGATGGTGACAAATGAGTTCCGGGGTATATTCAGATACGAGAGCATTATGGGAAGACAAAAATTTAAAGGGTCTCAAGGCAGGTGCACTAATTTTGCCAGCTTGGATCAGACAAGCAGCTTGAGGACTCATCAGTCAGATCGGACAGATGAGATGAATAGTTATCTCTGATGTGATTCCTTGGACTGGTATAGTATCTATTTAAGTTTATTCCTCACTTGTCAGAGATCACAGTGCCATTAGGAAAGCTGTTAGAGCTGCAGTGTTGATCGGCAGATTAAGAATGGCATTTTGAATTGAACAGTCCAGTAGCCACAGCATCAATATTGAAATATATGATGTGACACTACCCACAACTCTACAAGTTGATGCAAGTCATCAGCAGGAATTAGTAGCAGTTCTGCTAAAGGAGTCTAGACTTATTGTCTATGCATCTAAAGCACTTATATATGTCCAAGTGTGTTAAGCACAAACTGAAAAATAAATTCTTGATATAGTGTATGGATGTCGGATGTTCCACTTTTGCATTTATGGTAAAAACATTACAGTGAAATCTGACCAGAAATCATGCTAAAATATCTTTAATATGTTTTCACACAAAGCTACTCCAGCTTTTCAAAGAATGCTATAGTCACTGGAGAGATACAATCTGTATGTATAGTGTAAGTCAAATACGCTTATGTACATTGCAGACACCTTCTCACATCATACTTGAATGAAAGTAAAAAGATCCCTCAAGGAAAGGTGTAGAAGTTTTGTGGATTGTACCACAGTCGGCCATGACAACAGAGAAGTTGCAGAAGCTGGCAGCTTGCAGAAGGGATGACTTAGAGCTATAGTTATTGACAGCTGTCATTTGGACATGACGGCCCAGTGGAATCAAACATATAAATCCAGTCATTAAGTCATATTTTCCATTTAGACAAGTTATCCTATGTACAAGGACTGATATTTAAGGGAGAAAGATTTATGTGATCGAATATAATACAGACTCCAAGAAACCACATCTAGACATGCTAGCATCACAGAATGCAATGGAAGAGCACATGATATGATGAATTGTGCACACTGAATAATTAATTCAGAAATGTGAAATAAATGTGAAATTTGTGGCATATAAAAACAGATTCAAAAGAGGGGACTTCATTATGAAATTCCTTCATTGCTTTGGTTCAAACTAGGCATTGACTTATTTCAGCTTTGTATGGATATTATTATTCAAAGTATCCTGCAGTAGTGCAACTGAGACATACCACTATGTAGTCAGTAATTACAGCAATAAAGGGTACAGTGGATATAAAATGTACACACCCCTGTTAAAATGCCAGGTTTTTGTGATATAAAAAATGAGACCACAATAAATAATTTCAAAACTTTTCCCACCTTTAATGTGACCTATAACCTGTGCAATTCAATTGAGAAACAAAGAAATCTGTTAGGGGGAAAAAATAAAAAATGTACAATAAATTGGTTGCATAAGTGTGCACACCCTTAAACTAATACTTTGTTGAAGCACCTTTTGCTTTAATTACAGCATGCACTTTTCTTGGGTACACACCTGCCATCAATTAAAGTTCAAATTGAAATAGTAGGATTTTCCTGACATTTACTCACTTGCCTGAGTACCAAAAGCCATGGTTCAGAGAGATTTTACAAAGGATCAAACAGATCTCATTGTTGAAAGATATCAGTCAGGAGAAGGGTACAAAAGAATTTCCACAGCACTGGATATACTATGGAACACAGTGAAGACAGTCATCAAAAAGTAGATAAAATATGGGAGAACAGTGACATTGTAAAGAACTGGACATCCCTACAAAACTGATGAAAAGACAAGACAAAAACTGGTCAGGGAGGCTGTTAAGAGACCTACAGCAACACTGAAGGAGCTGCAGGAATTTCTGGCAAGTACTGGTTGCATACTGCAAGTGACAACAATCTCCCGTATTCTCCATATGTCTGGCCTATGGGGTAGGGTTTCAAGACGGAAGCCTTTTCTTACACAGAAAAACATCCAGGCCTGGCTAAATTTGCAAAACAATACATCAAGTCTTCCAAATGCATGTGGGAAAATGTGTTATGGTCTGATGAGACCAAGGTTGAACTTTTTGGCCACAATTCCTAAAGGTATGTTTGGAGCAAAAACAACACTTTGCATCATCAAAAGAACACCATCCCCACGGTGAAGCATTGTGGTGGCAGTATCATACTTTGAGGTTGCTGTTCTTCAGCTGGAATTGGGCCTTTAGTCAAGGTGGAAGGAATTATGAACAGTTCCAAATACCAGTCACTTTTGGCCCAAAACCTTCAGGCGTCTGCTAGAAAGCTGAAGATGAAGAGGAATTTCACCTTTAAGCATGACAATGACCCCAAGCATACATCCAAATCAACAAAAGAATTTCTTCACCAGAAAAAAAATAAAGTTTTGGAATGGCCCAGCCAGAGCTCAGACCTAAATCCAATATAAAATATGTGGGATGACCTGAAGAGAGTTGTGCACAAGAGATGCCCTCGCAATCTGACAGATTTGGAGCACTTTTGCAAGGAAGAGTGGGCAAATATTGCTAAGTCAAAATGTGCCATGCTGATAGACTCCTACCCAAGAAGACTGAATGCTATAATTAAAGCAAAAGGTGCCTCAACAAAGTATTAGTTTAAGGGTGTGCACACTTATGCAACCAGCTTATTGCATTTATTTTTTATTTGTTTTCCCCTAACAGATTTGTTTGTTTTTTAACTGAATTGTACAGGTTATAGGTCACATTAAAGTTGAGAAAAGTTTTGAAATGATTTATTGTGGTCTCATTTTTTTATATCACAAAATCCTGGCATTTTAACAGAGGTGTGTACACTTATTATATCCCCTAAAGAACATTGTAAGAATGTGTGAATATTTCAATTAGTCAGATTGCTATTGTCATTATTTAAATATAAAAGCACAGCCATACAATCTGTAGGGCTGTCAGCAGCAAAACTCCTTATGGGTAGAAGGTTAACATCTAAATGCGATACATTCATTTGTTGATGAAGGCAAGAACCCTATGAACCATTTGTTTCCTGTTTTGGGCAGGAATCTTGTCAACTCATACATTCCCTCAGAAGACAAAAATCAGGCAGCTGAGACAAACTGTCCCTTAGGATCTGGAGTTTACAACACCTAACTCTTTCCCTTTTAGCAGTCTGCAAATTTTGCAATTTCTGCTCCTGCAGGCACATGTGCAACCACACATGCCAACCCCTACCAACACAGTACACCATGGAATGCAATGCAGAGCTACCACAGAATCTTGTCCAGTTGCTGCAATACACATATACTCCTGTAGGTGTCAGCCAAGCTGTCATATGGACAAGCCAGTGTTAGCCACTCCCTCCCATCCTCTCCTGTCCAGCTTCTCCAACATTTCAACTTCAGCTTTAACATAGTGCTTAACAAGCAAGAGTTGTACAAATAGATAACAGCATAGAAAACAATGTGTACATAAGACATATCTGAGTAGATGAGTATTAAAATAAATGTAACATGATTGGTTAAATTAGATTAGAAATCAAAAGATAAAAAAACGGAAATATTTACTGAATTATATGCCATACTTCCATGAGCCAAGACAGAAACAAATAACTTAAAAAAATAAATTTATAGTAATTGAACTGCAATAAATGGAAAATCTCAAGAACAAAGTTATCAATGCATCAAGGAAACTATGTTCACTCAGGCACTGACCCATCCATGCCACTAATCAAGCATGGGGTGTCTGCATTGTTGTCATGGTTTAATCCCTCTATGCAATAGACCTCAGGTGAAACAAAAGCTGTTTTGTAAAAAAATACTGCTGGAAGTGTTTCTGCATAAAAAAGAAGGGGAAAGAATAAAGATAGCTCAAGACTAGTATAGGTCACAAAATCCACATGCAAACTGTCGTAATTAATCATTCCAGCTCATCAAAGGTCATACTTTGTTCAAGATGACTTTCAGAGTTACAGAAGGAACTAAGGGTGCCTTCACAAACTACAAGATTTACTACCATGGCAATAACTGTTTGAAGTACGAGGGAACAAAATGAAACTTATTCAACTTAATTTAAGCAACTTCATTTGCAGTGTCCCAGTCAAAACAGGCTGACTTCATTGTCAGAACTAACTCAAACTTCAGATTCAAAGGTCGTTATTCTGAAGGGTGATAGCCAGTCCACTGACTGTTTAAAGATATCCAGTAATACTAAACATCCCTGTATTTTTTAACATCATTATTGAATCATCACTTATGATGTAGGCAAACATACATTTATGAAAAAAAAAAACATATTAACAAGTTCACAGTTGCAAACATTATACGATATATATTCTTCTGTAGTTATCAATCAATCTAACATTGCATAAATTTCTCAATTCCTGCCTTCCCTTAAACCTCACTCATTCTCCAAAACATTATTCTGCATGTATTATCCCCCCCAATTTCCATTTTTTCTATGTAACTTGCTCCTAACCTTTTCTAAAGATCCCTCTTCTAGTTATTTTATCTCTTTTATGATATTCACTACTTCAAATATGGTTGGCTTAGACTTTGATTTCACTTTTCTGGTAATTGCTTTTTTGGCAGCCACAAAAATTAAACTTAACAAGGCCTTACTATGTCTAAACAATTTAAATCATGTACCTCAGCTCAAAAAAAAATTTCCTTAGTTACACCCATTTGCTCACGCAATATTTCTGACAGAGTACTCTGTATGGCATTTTTAAAGTCTGCCGACTCATTATACTCCCAAAACATGTTTCCAGTTACCTCTTTCTTCTCCATCACACCTCCAAAATTTATCTACCTGAGGAAAAATTCTTTGGAGTCTCTTTGGGGTATAAACATACCTATGCAAACATTTCTAAGCAAGAAGCCTAAATCTTCTAGACTTTGTTGCATATTTGGAAGACATACATATGCCCTGCCATTATTTCGTTGTGAATTGCCTATCCAGTCTTCCCTAACATTTTATTAGCTCCTCTGATTTGTATAGTTATTGTGCAATATTTTATACGCCCTACTAATTATCCTTTTTTAACAGCAGCTTCTGCTCTAGATTTAACTAAACACTCTACCAGGGCAGGTCTTTTACTTAGGATTCTCCATCCCTTTTTCTTTGCCTGCACTCTATCAATCCCTAACAGAGGAAACAGTCTCTCGCCTGCAGTCCAAATGTCTTCTTGGCCTCTTCCCATTCTAGTGCCTTTCCCTCTGTAAGTTATTTGCTCCCCATGGCTTGGTTCCTTTGCCAGTTTTCTACAGTAAATTCCAGCCCCCTCTTGCCTATTCTCTGTATCTCTAATTGTAGTCATCCCTAAAGGCCGAATCTCCTTTATCCATTCTTGTCTTGGCTTAGTTCCTAGAAAACTTTCTGATATTTTATGAATATAGTATTCTATATGGCTACTGTTATTCTCCTTAAGGATCTGCATCCAAAATCCCACTCTCTCCTTATTTCTTGAATCCCCTCACTTCATCATCCCTTTCCACTTTGAATTATAGCTTTCTGTTTGTGTTATGTATATGAGCCTTAACTGTGTATCTCTAAAATATCCCTTCAAACCAGGTAGTTCTAAACCACCCTATTCTACTGGAATGATCAACTTATTCCACATGATGCTTTCCCCCTTCCCTTCCCAGATATAATCCTTCAAGTCTTTATTAATTACTATCCACAGCTTCTCCTCTGGTTGATAAAAATACAGCATGCCTGACCTGTGTATAAAACTAAAGGGACTAAAAACATTTTCTCTGCTTGTATCTTGATATCCATAGTCATAAACAAGAGCTTCCAGTTTTTATATTATCTTATCCTGACCTGTGTATAAAACTAAAGGGACTAAAACATTTTCTCTGCTTGTATCTTGATATCCATAGTCATAAACAAGAGCTTCCAGTTTTTATATTATCTTATCCTGACCTGTGTATAAAACTAAAGGGACTAAAAACATTTTCTCTGCTTGTATCTTGATATCCATAGTCATAAACAAGAGCTCCCAGTTTTTATATTATCTTTTGTTTAGTCTCTTCTCACATACCCTTATCTGCCTTAACAGAATCCTTTTTAACCCATACTCCTAAATACTTCACTTTATCATGTCCCCATAAATATGGGTATTGCTGAACATATTTATATGTGGGTACGTAATTTACAGCTATAGCATTTGTTTTATCTTTATTAATCGTATATCCTGAAAAGACTTGAAACAGTCTCAGAATATTTCACAGCACTCAGATGTCCTTTTCTGGTTTTATCATTTACAAAATAATACTGTCTGCAAATAAAGCCAACTTATCTTGATTTCCATACCAGTTTATATCCTTGAATTTCTTGCTTAACATTCCTGTTTTGGCCATATTATAAAGAAGTTATTTAGACACAGAAAATATACATACTTCATGAAAGGTTTCAGTGTGTTGAAATTATTACTTTGTGTGTACACATGTCATAGCAGTATATCTCCAGCCGACACAAGCATCCTACAAAAGGGCCTCATAGAAACAGACAACTGGTGCCAGAGCCATGGCCTCAAGCTAAACGCCAAAAAGTATATAGTCATCCCCTTTGGCAAAAACAAAGTGCCCACAAATTACCACATAGGTGGTGATCCATTAAGTACAGAAGAAGTAATTAAGGACCTGGGGACCCATGTTGATAGCAATCTCTCATTTGAAAACCACGTGGCCAAAGTGTTTAGAAAAACATTTTATATAGACCACCTAATCATCAAGGGATTCACATCTAGATCAGAGGAGGTCATCGTGCCTCTTTACTCATCCCTCATCAGGCCCATAATTGAGTACAATGCCCCTTTTGGGATGTACCTTACCAGACACCTGCAGCAACTGGAAAGACCCCAAAAGTACCTCACCAAGAGGATCAAAGGGCTCAAACAGATGCCATATGCTGCCCGGTTAAAGAAACTCCAGTTCTACTCAGTGGCATACTGCCTGCTCAGAGGCGATCTGTGCTTGATGTATAAAGCCATGTCCAATCCGGAATTAATGGACATGCTGCACCTCAGAAAATCCAAATCCCATTGAGCTACGTGCTCAAGAGACTTGAACCTCAGCACTGAAATAAATAGGACATGCTGGAGGGACAGATTCATAACCCAGAGGCTCCCTTCACTCTGGAATAAAATCCCAGTCCAGGTTAGGCAGAGTCCCTCATTGACTCTCTTCAAGAGGAATCTTGATGAGTGGATGGGAGATCGTAGGTTTACTCCGGGTATCACTTCTGTGTCACTGTTAGACAGAGGCACAGTATACTAACCTCGAAAAAGGGCATAGCAAAATTCATTTAAAATTGGTGGTGAAAGCCAAACACACTCTGGCTAGGCTTATAAACGCCCTAGGGCAGATAGCCTAGTTTGAACCTATGAACCTGTTGAATTATGTCTGTAAATTTGCATAGAAATTGCATAAACTTAAAGTTAAGCTTCAGTATGACAGGCTTGCCATGTACCGTATATATGACTAGTATAATTTAGTTTTATGACATGTTTGAGTCATATAACACTGGGTATCAAAGGTCACAATTTGACCAAGACATCCTGAGCTAAACAGCTAATTGGGTCATTGTCATGGCAGTCTGATTTGCATACTGTTGAATTCCACAAGCTGGGATTGGCAGTACAGAGAGAGAGAGACAGCTACACATCAGCAGTGTTTTTTTTTTTTTTTTACTTGAGAAAGTTTTCCTCCTATTCATGGCTTTTTGGCAGTTTTTGTAGTGTAGCTGTGAGTGACTCTATTGCCTCTGCAGATCTTAGTATATGACATTTGGATTGTGACTTTTTTATTGTACGTGGGCATGCTAAATTATATAATTTTGCTTGGTGACTGGAGAGTAATGCTTGTGTTGTTGTGGCAACTTTGCCAACATGTGTCTGGAATTCTACCACAGCTCTCATCCTTCTGTCAACGCAATGAGGAAAAAAGGGTAAACTGTGCAATGCATACTAATAGCTCACTAACAACTTCAACTAGGAAGATCACTAACTGGTTAAAGTACCTTCATTATTTGCGATGGATATTAGTTCAATGGGGAACTGTGAGAAATGTGGACTTTGTAGGACTCAAAATTAAGAACTTTTGTCAGAAGGAGGTTCACTTGAGGGGTATGGATTTGCAGTAGTAGCCAGCTGTGAACTTAATTATGGGAAGGAAGGGAAAGCAAGCCATGACATGGACATACTGCAGTCAGTGCACTCAGGAGCGGCCCTAGGTCAACTGGTGCCCTAGGCAAAAGGGCTCCATGGCACCCCCCACCACACCACCTGGTGGCTCCATCCTGGTCTGCCTGTACCAAATAAATACTGAAAAAGTACCCCTGCTACAACGGTGCCCTAGGCAGCCGTCTAGTTGGCCTATGCCTAAGGCCAGCTATAAGTGCAATGTATCAAGTGAGGTGGACTGGCTGATCTGTGTTATGTGATCTGCTGCCATTGATAATAATAATATTATAATAAAATAATAACCACACTGATTGCACACGGAATCTGAGATGCCTAACTTCCAAGTTTTAACTCAATTTATAGTACTTAGAAATAGCTTGGTTTAAGATACCATACCAAAGGAAATACCTAGTAACATATTACCATCAGTTTCGACAGATTGTATTAAGTGGAAGGAACTGTATCTGTTGCTGCCAGTGCTTGTACTGGAATCTGATAGTTTTTGCTGCTGGTTTTTTTAGAGTATGTAAACTTCCCTTTAAAGAACTGAGCAGTTTGCAACTGTTATTATACCTGAGTGTAAGCCCATAAGTTAATTGGTGTACTCTTCTTTAATACAATCATATAGATATGTGACCTAAATGTCTCTGTCGTTAAGGACTTACCTTGTTTTCATTGTAAAATGCTAACATTAATTTGATTGGTCACAGGGCCTTCTAAGGGCTTATTTTAATCAAGTGACATATTATTTTAGTCTGTACATATAGAGGATGAGTTTCCTTTTTGGGAGTAATATGCATATTTAAAGGAATATGGAGGCTGAGTTTCTCATTTACATGTAGTGTACATAGTTTAATGAATTTTATATTGTAATGCATTTTTGTTGGGGGTAGGCTGAAATCTGTATCACCATTGAAATGTGATTCATAACAGATGCGGAACCCTTTTGGCTGGTTATAGATCTGCTTACAACTACAGAGAAAATTATACCATTTGTAGAATTCCAATCTCTTTTAAGAATGGCTATGCTTGGAAGGGTAGTTATTTGCCTCAGTAAAAACTAAATTTTAAGTGTTATTCTTAATGCGCTTATTTGCTTCCCATGTTTAATCATGGAATGTTAAAAGATTTACATTTCTTAACTGTCAACAAGTATTGAATTTCTGTTAGGACTTCCTTCTCTAGTTATTATGGATATGTGTGTATGTTATTGTAGGAGACTCCAGTTATCCTAATGTAAGTGGTCTTCCCATCCATCAGGATATATGTACTATTGTACGAGATTTATACTAACATAAATGGTTTCCCTCTCAGTTTAATTTCTCCAAGTCTTTTGGGTTTTTAATACCATGATGGGTATGGACCCTATTCTTAAGTCAAAGTATAATTAAAGTTTGCGAAATTAGTATTGTTTCAGTCTTTGATGTTAGCTAAAAGTGCTCCTCGCAGCACCCGCAATGTAGCCAGAACTGACTCTGTCTGCAATTCATATAGAGTTACATGTACCAGTAGCATATCTAAATAACACTGTAAATTCATTTTTATGAGACTCATTGTTCCTACTGCTATTGGAACTGTCTGGGTGTCCTTCTTCCACATTACTCACATTTCCACGTGGAAATTCTGGCATGTTATGACTTTCTCTGTCTCTCTCTGTACGTAAGACACTGAAATTATTGGGTGTAGCAATTTCAATGATTATGGTTATATTTGTCTTCTTTTCATGAAGTACTATATCTGGTTTTCTCGCATCTATTTTTTGAACTGTTGATAATAGGTGATTCTATGTGATATAAACTTCATCATTCTCTATAAAGTTGTGTGGCTCGTGTTTCCAATGCTTCACAGCTACTTAGATATTGTAATGTTTGCACAGTCCCTAGTGCAACAGTCTTGCCACATTATTATGCCTTTCAGTATAGAGGTCCTCTGCCGTTAGTGTGGCACACCCAGCAACAAGATGTGTGACTGATTCCAATTCTGTTTTAAAGAGCCTGCATTTATCTTTCTCGAACATCCTCAAAGGACTTTGTAAACTGTCAACATAATCCACTGTAATGGGTGCCAATATTAACCTTTCATTTTTTGGTTTAAATTCACCTCTCCGTAACCATTGTGGCAGATTCTGATCGATATGATGTTGTTCCAAGAGTTTTCTGTACTTGCAACTATATTTATGCATTTTCCACATTTCTTGATCCTTCTCCTTATATTCTTTCCTTTGTTTTTTTTTTTTTTGGCACATTCAGTTGCCGCCTGATTTTTGTCTACTTCTGGTTTGGTTTCCATTCCTGCTTGACACCAATATGCTTCTGCTAAGCTAAGCAGGGAAGTCATCTTAGACTTATTTGCTTCATGTTTCAAAAGTTTCATTATGTTTGCATCTGATGAGGTCAGCAGATATGCATAGGTTCACAGATTCATAGGTAGTTACTCGGCTATTGATCCAAAGGTCTTTATAGGCCTAGCTGTGTGTGCGCAATATAAAGGATCTGGCCTAAACTTGAGATCTTAGCAATGACTGCCCATATCTAGGAGGGTCATAGGTGAAATTCCCCGCAGGAATTTATGGTTTTCCATCCAGTCACCCAGGCTATGCTTAAACAGGGTCATAGAGGGGCTTTGTTTGCTGTGAACTGGTAGCCTATTCCACAGGAGTGGCAATCTTGGAAAGACATATCTATCTCTCCAGCAGGTCTTTATGTCGCAGGCCAGGTTAAGGTCCCTGGAGTGGGTGACCCTTGTCCCATTTGACTTGTGGATGTGTAGCATTTCCATTAGGTTTGGATCCAAGATTGCTCTGTAGGCCAAGCACAAGTCTCCTCTAAGCAGTCTGTATGCTACTCAGTACAGTGACAGTGGCTTCAGCCTGTCATTGTATGACATGTGCTGGAGACCTTGAATTTTCTTGGTTAGATATCTCTGAGGTCTCTCAAAATGCTGCAGGTGCCTAGTAAGGTACATGCCAAAGAGAGCATTGCACTCAGTTATTGGCCTGATGACGGTCAAGTACAGGGGTGGTATGACCTCTTTTGCTCTTGAAGGAATGCCTGTAATGAAGTGTGTGATGTAGAATGCCTTCCTTACCACAGTAGACACATGGTGGTCAAAGTTTAGGCTACAGTTAACTTGCATTCAAAAGTCTCTCAATACTGATTTGCTGCTTAGGGTATTATTATTTATATGATAGTCTGCAGGGATATTGTTTTTACTGAAAGGGATGATAATGCATTTTTTTGCATTGAGTTTAAGTCCATGGCTTTGGCACCAGTCATTGGTTTGTGTAAATCCCTCTTGAAGTATATTAACAGGGTTTGAGGATTCAATGAGTCACAGCCCCTCTGTTTTGGCCAGAACTTTTGAGAAGTATATTCTAAACAGTAGAGGACCCAGCACTGACCCCTGTGGAACCCCACTGGTGAGAGGTCTGCTGGTTGAGGTAAAGTCTCCAACTTTTGACTGTGTGTGATCTGTTGGTGAGCCCGCCTGATGACATAAGGGCTAATATTCAACTGGGAGAGTTTATCAAAGATGCCAAAATGTGGAATTGTGTTGAAGACCTTGGCTAAGTCAAGGTGGGCTGTATGCACGGGTCTGCTTTACATGGTCCAATTTTCACAAAGTCGACTTTAATATGGCCGAGACCACATGATCGACTTTCGGAAAGCCGACCATGTAAAATAAACACAAAAAACACAACGAACACTTACCTTAAAACTGTTAGCAAGGGGGCAAGCCCCCCTGCACCCCCTGTGGGGGGCTCTGCCCCCCCCCTCCCGTAACTTAAATATACCAACTCCGAGATCACACTACAGTGTGGAAGAGGGAAATTTTCCCATTCCGCACTGTACAGAGATAGTGGTTCCCCATGGTCAGCTTTTCAGAAGTTGATCATATGGTCTCGGCCATATGAAAGTCGACTTTGTGAAAAGTCAACCATGTAAAGTAGACCCATATGCACAGATGTGCCTTCATCTATGGCTCTGGTGACATTTTTGAAGAAGTCTACCAGGTTTAACAGTCAATACCTGCTTTTGACAAAACCAAACTGTGTCATATCAAGGGTTTGGAGATCACCTATATCCTTATTTATAAGGTCAATGATGGTTTGTTCTATGGCCTTACAGATAAGGCTGGTTAAGCGTATGGGTCTGTAGTTCCCATGATCTGTTGCTATACCCCCTTTATGAAGGGGGATGATGGTTGCTGTTTTCCATTCAGCAGGGACAAAACCAGTACTCAGGCTGTGGTTGAAGAGAGTACCTAACTGAGTTGTTAACTCATGGTTTAGACCATTTAAAACACAACCTGGAATTTCATCCGGTCCCATACAGGCTATGTTTTTGTCCTTGGAGAGTGCATTAATGACTTGTTCTTTGGAGATGCAAGGTGGGGGAGATGTAATGGGAATGCTTTGTGGAATGTTTGGCGGGGACAGGAGGGTGTCATTTTCACCATATCTGTCAACTACTAAGTTAGCTATTTTCACACACAGCTAGTTCAGCACACATCTGGGTCCTACCTTTTAGGTTACGGACATAGCTGAAGAAAACCTTATGGTTATTCTTAGCTATGGTTGCTAATTTTTTTCAGTGTTGCTCTTAGAGGATTTTACAAGTTGTCTTATTTGTTTATTCAAGCAGAGGAGTGTGTTTTTCCAGTGCTGGGACCTCTCTTTTTTTATTCTTAGACAGCAACTTCTTCCTATTGTTGTATAACTAATAAATGCTAGATGTCCACCAGTTTTTTCTTGAGGATCTTGTTTTGATCCTATCAGGTACAGCTGTGTCAATACAGTTGTATAAGTGTTTTTACAGGGCATTTGTGTATACCTTAGTATAGTTGTCAGTACCATCTGTGGGAACAGGAGCTTGGAAATTATTTATGCCATCCCTTAGGAGGGAAAAATTAGCCTTGGTGAATTTTTTCAGCCTGATTTCACCTAAGACAGGGTTCAGGTGTTATAGCTACTTCAAATGTGACTGATTTATGATCAGATTTAACCAGTGGGGGTCCTATACTTGTGGTGGTGCAACAGTCACCCATATTGCTGAGGACCAGGTTGAGAATGTTTTTTTGCCCCTTGCAGCCCCCATCACTGCAGATATATACATGTAATCAATTTCGAGGCAGCCCATACCTACTTCAGAATGAGGAATAAATAATCTTGGTATACATTGACTTTTATATAACATTTGATAAGTGTGAAGCATTTATGTTGTTTTCCTGTCCAACTGATCCAATACATTTTGGGGCCAGTCAGTCACCCCAAAATTGAAAGTTAGAACAGGAAGAGTAAATTGGTTTATAGTTTGAACTTTGTTCCTGGATGTCAAGGCTGTTTTCAGTATTTATTTATTTATTGGCATTTGGTGACTGGGAAAGTCCAACTGGGTCAGAAACCCATTTTCACAGAGACCCAGGGAGAAAAGCTCTACAGTACAAAGTTTGAACAGTAGAAGTTTAAGAAGCATTAACATTATTACTTAGCATGCATTTTTATACATAGATTAAGGAATTGTTAAGGAACATTTGCAAAAAGAAATGTACGATAAAAACATTTGAACCATAAGGAGATGATTAACTTTCAAAATTTTTAATGAAATAGATATAATATTTGTTGACATGACAGTTGAAAAAGATGGCTAAATTACTGAGCTGTTAAGTAACTTTAGGGAATAAAGAGTTTTTGACCTTTAAGTAGTAGGGGTTAATGAGGAGTATGAGAAATTAAGCATTAGTAGTAAGTAAGTTTAGGGATAGGAGATGAGTAAAGAGATGATGGGGAGGTAGTATAATAAGTTGCTTTTGGCAGTAATTGAGGGGAGTTGCTAGTAAGGGTATGGCTAGAAATAGATATTTTTGTGGTTAAGTATGAGAGTAGAGATTATAGATCAGGATGAAGTGAGAAGAAAGTAAGTGTAAGAGGGACTCAAGATGTAGTGGAGGATGGAAGTACTAACTGTAAGTTTAAGAGATAAGAGTTAGATAGAGGGCTTAACAGTAGATTTATTAACTATGATATGTGGTTGATGTAAGAAGGCATAGGTTAAGAGGAAAGGAAAAGGGGAAAGTATATTTAATGAAGTTGGCATGCATATGGTTAGGAGCAAGGACAGACATGGGTATTTAGATAGTGGTTTTTCAAAGTTAATTTGAAAGTTTTAAGGGATTCAATTGCACACATATTTGGTGGTAAGGCATTCCATAATTTAGCAATGGCGTGGGAGTAGATGCTTTGCCCAGCTGATTTTGTAGGTTTGTATACTTGTAGGAGTAGTTTGTTAGTGGAGCAAAGGGGTCTGGATGGGATGTAAGGCAACAGAATAGATTTCAGAGCAGGACAGCTATCTGGGTTGTAGATTATTTTATGAGTCAGGGAGAGTTGCACTAGATTTAGGTAGAAAGGAAATCTAGCCAGTTTAGTTTTTTTAGGACATCATAATGGTGGATACAATGAGGTGCCCCAGTTGCGAATCTGGCGATTTTGTAATAGCATGATTGTAGTTTGTTCCTTAGTGTTGTATGAAGATCAGTACACATGGGGCTGCATATAGGGAGGTAGGAAGAAGAAGGGTGTTAGCAAGGGCTATTTTGGTGGGAACATCCATGTATTGTTTATGTCTAGAAAGTTTACCTAGTTTGATATGTATTTTTTGATTATGTCAGATATGTGTTGTTTAAAGGTGAACTTGTTATCTATAGAGATGCATAGAAGTTTTGATGCATTGTTGGCTTTCTGCTAGGAAGTTGAGAAACCATTTTAGAGTATTGTGGGAGCAGCCTAGTGTGGACAGTTGTGTTAATAGCTTAGAGTGAGACACTGTGTCAAAGGCTTTTGATAAGTCTAATAATATTACCAATGTAAATTGGCCTTGGTCCATTGATTTGTAAAAAATATCTGTGAAGGATAGTAGTGCTGTAATGGTATGATGTGTGAGCCGACAACCATGTTGGGTAGATGTGAGGAGGTTGCTGACTGAGAGGAATTTTATAGTTTGTGTATATATTTTTCTAGTAGCTTAGATAGGGGGGAGGGGATAGAGATAAGCCGATAGTTTGACAGTTCCTGTGTTTTTCCTCCCTTATGTAAGGGAGAGATTATTGATTTTTTCCCGAGTTTGGGGACATATGCTTCTGAGATAGACCTGTTTATCAGAATATTAACAGGATAGGCTATAGCATCTACAGCAAGTTTTAGATATTCTGATGGAAGATTGTCTGCATACAGGAAACATGGTTTTAGTTTAGAGAGTAGATTACGTACTAGTGATATGGATACTGCTTGTGGAAAGAAAGTGTTTATTGTGGGGGAGGAGTTTGAGCTGGGCTAACTATCTAGGAAATCTGTGCTAGGTAATATTTCACTAAGATTAGGACTGTTATTGGATGAGGAGAAGTTTGTAAGTTTTTGAATACTCTCTATGAAATGGAAGTTAAACATATCAGCTATTTCAGATGCTTCTTTATCTGGGGTTGAAGAAGGGTTATGAGATGTCCCTGGAGAAAGAAGTTTTGATATAGATTTCCAGAATTTTTTTGATGATCGTTTGTTTTGCACTTTAGCTGTTGTGCAAAATATATATTTTTTTATCAGCAATAACTAGCTGTTTTACTTGGTTTCGGAGCTGCCTGAATTTTAAGTAATTCATTTAATTTTTGGCTCTCTGCCATTCTTTCCAGGCTTTTTCTCTAGCTAATAATATTTGTTTAGTGGATTTTGTGAGTCAGAGAGCATGGTTTGATTTAATTCTTTTAGTCTGTAATAGAGTTAAGCTATCGAGAATATCAAGGAAAGTTTTTGTGAAGTGGTTTACGGTATCATCTAGGGGGAGTATTTTTAGTGGGGAACAGGTTATAGTTTTTAGGATATTGGTGAAGAGCTGTTGGTTAAAATTGGTTAGTTTTCTAGAGGTTTTAAAATTATAGCTTATAGGCATGCATAGGGATGCTCTGTAGGTATAAGCTGGTGAGTGATCACTTAGGGTATTTGATAGTATATTAGAGTTGGTATATTTTAATGGGTTATTAAATAGTAATCAGTAAAGAGTTGCACCTAGTTGAGCTTTGCTATCTACTGTGATAGGGAAGGTTATAAACTGTGTGAAGCCATGGAGATAAATACGTTTTGTTGGAGGAATAGTGGTCATGTTTTGCCAGTTAATGTTTGTGTCACCCATTATAAATAGTTTCATCAAGATATTATTGGAAGTCCAGGAAAGAAATTCTTCAAAATGAAAATTTGTTTAGTGTTATTTATGTGTAAGGATGATAATAGTATTTCTGCTTTACCAAAGGTAGGGACAGGTTTGGGGGTAATTGATAAGCTGGGATGATAAATAAGGGCTATCCCTCCACCTTTTCAACTGATTCTGTGTTTTCTTAGGATGTTGTATCCAGGAGGAACAATTTCAGAGTGTTGAATATGCGGTTTGGGTCTTGGTAACTGCTACTATGTCTGGGGAATGAAGTGTTAGCCAGGCTTGGAGTTCTGATATCTTGTTACTTATATTACATATGTTAAGTGTAATTAGAAATAGTTTTTGGTTGAGGATGGTTGTGTAGGTGCAGGATTGGAGTGAATATCACCATACTGTAAGAGTTTTAGGAGTTGGGATGTGATATGATGAAGCAGTGTGTCTTTGCTGTTCTACTTGGTGTATCTGTGTGAAGTAAGCTTTATTTTATTCTCTGTTGGCAGATAGCAAGGTTTGGTGAGGTGAGTTGTTCTGAATTTGATGAAGTACGGAGTTATGGCAGAATAGCTATTTGTATGGGTTTCAGTAGGTAGGGATTGGGTAGATGTTCTTATGGGAGCTAACAGTAGAATATAATTGATGGTGGTGGATTGTTGGAGTTAGCCAAGTAATGTAAGTAATGTTGAAGTGAAGATGAGGTGCTGTACGAATGTAAGAATATTTTAGATATATGGAGGCCAGAGAAAAGTCTGCTATGTGTGTAAGTAGAGATTATGTTTTAGCTATATGAAGATCAGAAAAGAAAATATGTTTAATTGTGTTGATTTTAGAGGAGGGAAGAGGTGTTTAATTATCAGAGATGAGGAAAATGAGTAATTGGATGTAGTGTTTCTGTAGTATTTATTTATTTATTTGCATTTGTTTACCGGGAGGTCCACTGGGCCAAAAGTGAGCCCATTTTCAGTGGAGGCCCAGGGAGAAAAGCTCCAAATCCAAAAACAGACATTATACAAATTAGTAAGAAGCAAGTCAATAAACGAGACAGTATACAATAAATTAAACAGTATATAAGTTATAAAATACAAGATTGCATTACAAATAAAATTTTAAGTAGGCAAGACATAACATGCATATCAGTCCAGTGACAGATTATTTAGTATATATGTGAATATTGCAGTAGCTGCTGGGTAGAGAGGAGTTTTATTAATTAATTAATTTATTTATTTATTGCATTTGTTTACTGGGAAAGTCCACTGGGCCTAGGAGAGCCCATTTTCAGTGGAGGCCCAGGGAAAAAAGATCCACATACAATGTATACAGAAAATACAATTTCAGTACATAAATAGCTAGAAGGCAATACAGTAACAATAGTAGGCATGGGTTTTAAAATAAAACAGTATAATGTACATGTCAGAGTTAAAACTGTATTAACAATAAGTAGCTTAGATATGAATTGATGAGGACAATAGCAGTGCAAAAAGACAGGGAGCAATAGGTTCAGGAGAGAGAGGATGGGTATCAAGGTTAGGTGTAAGGTAACAGGGTTAGGCACAGATAGGATAGTTAGAGTGCTCACTGGCTAGAAAAAGAAGATGGGAAGGAAGTGGGAGAAAAAGCGGAGGGGTCGAGTAAGGGTAGCTGAGTCTTGCGAGAGTTATTTTTGGCATGGGCATAGCCAGCAAGAGGTGAGATGTTGTCTAAGAGACCTTTTAAATAGTACTGGGCTACTGATGGAGATTATTGTGGATGGGAGGACATTCCAGAGTTTGGAAACAGTAAAGGAATAGAGCGTTTGACTGGCTGGAAGTTGGTGTTTGTTTACCTTGAGCAGGGTTTTATTTTCTGATCTAAGGGGTCTATTTGGTTGGTTCAAGGAGATGAAGGTTATAACAGCTGATTAGACTGAGAGTAAGGTAGAGGCATTTGACTTATAATACATTAATTACAAGATTAAATTGCATGTAGTTGTTTATACTTGTAGGGAGTTAGATTGTAGGTATAGGAGGGGCTCTGTTGCATTAGCTTGAGCTAATTGGATGATTGGTATTATCTTCCTAGTGTGTTGGTAGTAGCTAATTGGATGATGGTGATGAGTGGGAGGAGTTATGGTTACTATAAATGTAATTGATAAGTGGGTGGGAATAGGGGTAGGGTGAGGGAGCAGAGATAGCTCAAGCAGAGCAAGGGTGACTGGAGTGGGAAGAAACAGGCAAAAGTGAATCATGGCAGTAACAAAAATAATCAGTTACTCAGGTGAGTTTGGCTCTGAAAAAGTGAGCTGGATTTTACAGCTTATTTATTACAAAAAAAAAACAAATGACAAGTATGGGTAATAGGATCACAGGAGATTACTAGGCTATAGACCCACAGGTCATTTTAAGCCTAGCTGTTTCAACCCAATGTAATACCTTAGAAATACTGTCAATACCCAAAATTCCATTTAGTGATGACTGCCCCTGTCCAGGAGGTTTGTCCTGGTAAGAATTTATGGTGCTCCATCCACTCACCCAGACTCCTCTTGAACAGTGTCATAGAAGTGTTGTGTTTAAGTTGGACTTTGATGAGAACTTTTCTGGTCCGAAAACTGAAGCCAGTTCATCTTCTTCTTCCACTTCGTCCAAACCTTCCAAAGAAGTCAGTCAGTTCCGACTTCTTCATCGTAGCCGCCAACTAAAATTGCCAAGTCTCTCTTGGTGCCAACAACTTCTTCAGAACCAGTGGGCCAAAATGTTCAGTTGTTGGTGCCAGCGGTGCTTTGTTCTGCACTTTCTTTGGTGCAAAAGTCTTCAGTGCTGATGCCACCTAAAGATACTTCTTTGGTTCCAACCAAGCTCCTGGAACCAAAGCATCCTTCACAAATATTCATACCACATACCATATATTGTCCCACAGTGGATCCTTTTGTGGACCATCCCTCCCAGTCCTTTTTTAGAGACACATCCACCAACATCTCCATCAGCTTCCTCAGTTCAATCTACCAAGAGTCTAAATATGACATTATGAAACTGGTGGATCAGCTCTTTATGGTAAGGGGATTACCCCCTTCCTCAGTTCCTAGCAATGCTAGCTCTGGAACCTTACTATATTCCACACCACTAATTATTCCTCTTTTGACTCCAGCTGAGTTTTTGGAGCCCTTGGTACTGGCTTTCCTGGCTTCAACTGCTTTGGTGCTGGTCAGACCCTCTTCTCCAGCACCAATAGCTACCCCAAGTTCTTTGGGTCTCTCAGACCTGGAGAAGTCCTGGAGTTGAGGTTTTGTTGCTGGTTCTGATGTGCAGGGTTTGAGTTCAATTGTTTCAGAGCCATCCATGCCCCTCGGTGCATTGGTATATGTAAGCTTGACTCTGATTTTGGCTTTGAAGGTGACTTTCTCGATGCAGGGTGGAACCACTATTCTGAAGAAGCCTAATTCAGTTCTGGGCTCCCATCCCTCCATGGGGGGTCTGCCTTCCAAGCCATGGAGAGGGCCTTGTCCATGATGGACAAATAGTCTATGCCATCTGTGTCAGTCCAAACCTCTTGTCCATCCCCTTGACCAGAGCTTTCTCCAGTCTCTTCCCTGGGACAGAGGGCATTCAGTCTCAGGCTCAAACCACATTGGTTTTGTCATCTTTGGATATGTCTCCAGAACACCCCACAGAATAGGTACCTTTGAAGAGAAAGCGTAAGAGGAAGCACTTGAACTCACCTGAAGAGTCCTTCACAGAAGATACTGATTTCAATGAGGGGGAAGGTTCCCCTAATTCACCCTCTGAAGATGTTTCCTTTGTGGACATCCTAGAAATTCTTAAACAGAGGGATGGATGGACTACTCCCCAGCCTTCCTAAGAGGAATCAGTATACCTAGAGGCTTTTCATGCCCAGCCTCTACCTCTTGGATCTCTCTGCCTACTGACAATTTTGTTAAGCTGATCACTCAGTGGACTTGGAAGTTGCCTGACTATATTGAGCCAGTCCCAAGGAGACCTGACCATATTCTCTCTGCCCCATCAGGATCAACAACACTGGGCCAAAGGAATTCCTGTGGATGCCATGGTGGTAGCAGCAGCCACCAAGAAGGAACTTACTGATGAAAATCCTACTATTCATCCACCTAACAGAGTCTAGGACAAAGGATAGATGCTTCATTGTCCTTCAGTCTCAGGTCCTTGAATTACATGGCACATTTTACAAGGCTTAAAAGAGATCTGATTAAAGAGCTATCAGATACTCTTGTGGGAGTGGTAGCTGAAGGAGTTCAAAACAAAGTGACTTCTCAGCTTGCCACCTTAGAATCTATCTCCAGCTCATCCATGATGCTAATTGCGCATGCTACTGAAGGAATGACAAGAGCAGTGGGTTCAGGTGTAGTGATCAGGAGACATGTCTGGATGTGCTTATGTGATTTTTGTGGAGCCATTTAAGTCTTCTTTCATCAACGCTCCATTTGACAGAACTTCTCTATTTGGTCCCAAAGTTAAAGAGACTCTAGCCAGATGTGAGAAAGATGGGAAGACCCTATCTACCAATGGACATATGCTTTTCCTCTCCTCAGTGACCTTATTCCAGGAACCAGGGAAATGGGAGGCTGTGGTTCAAAAAGTCCCAAGGACCTTTTCAGGACTCACATAGCAATGACTTCCCCTGCGGCAGAGGGAAGTAATAATGAAAAGTGCCACTCAAGAGGCAAAAATGGCCTGCAGAATCAGGGTTCCAGGGATTCCTTCCCTGGTAACTCCTATCAGCGCTCCTGAGAGGAGGCCTGATTGTCTTCCTCTGGAGGCAGTCAGGGGATGATTATCCCTGCACCAATCTACCTGGCTAAGGATAACAACCGACAAATGGGTGCAGAGAATTATAACCAGAGGTTACAACATCCCCTTTTCAAAATAACTAAAAAGAATAAAAATAATCCTGGACATTCCACCCAGTCACAGGGATGTAGCTGTCTTAGAATTTCAAAAACTGCCAGATGAAAGAGTCATTCAAGCAGTTCCACCAGACCAGAGAGGATCTGGGCTTTACTCAAGATTCTTTTTAGTGCCAAAGAAAACGGGGGACTGGGGACCAATTTTGTATCTCAGTCAGTTGGACAAATCTGTTTAACAAATTAATTCTGGATGGTCTCGGTTCAATCTGTACTCCCATTCTTAGAAAAAGACGATTGGATGTGCTCAATAGATCTTCAGGATGCATATTACCATATAAAAATGGGCAAGCAGTCCAGAAGACACCTGTGCTTCTGGCTGGGAGGCAGTCATTATCAGTTCAGGTCCCTGCTCTTTGGTCTCACCACAGATCCAAGGTGTTCCCTAAATGCACAGCAGTGGTTGCAGCTCACCTCAGATGCTAGGATTCCGAGTGTTTTCATATCTAGATGACTGGCTCCTTACTGCTCCCACCAGGTGTCAACTTGTAAAGTCACGTGATTATACTCTTTACTTGTGCCCCAGCTTAGGAATCGCTATAATCCATGAAAAATCCCATTTAGAACCTTCCCAACAAATAGAATTTATTGGAGCTATGCTCAACACAGTCACCTGCATCACGTCTCTTCCCCTAGAAACACATCAAGGGATCAGATCACAAGTCAGCCAGATCATTCACAGTAAGAAAGTAACAGTGAGACTCATTCTACAGACTCTAGGGTCAATGGCAGTTCCCCTGGCCAGATATCACATGCAAATTCTTCAATGGCTTCTGGCCTCCCAGTGGTCCTTATTGAATCAACCAATGTCCCATCTGATCGTGATCACCACTTGATGATAGGAAGACCTAAGGTGGTGGCTTCACTCCAATGAAATATTGATAATCTGTCCCTTTGTCCCTTCTCAACCCCAAGCCATATTGACCACAGATGCATCCCAGATAGGGTGAGAGGGGCATTATCTGGGAAAGACAGTCCAATACACTTGGTCCCAGCTGGAGGCCAATTTGCATATCAATGTTCTAGAGATGAGGGGAGTGCTCTTAGCATTGCAGGCATTTCAAGATACTCTCCCCTTGAGAATGATTAGAATTCAAATAGATAATATGTCAGTAGTCTGGTACATTAACAAGCAAGGGGGAATCAGATCTTACCCTCTTTGTTGAGAAGTGCTCAGAGTTTGGCAATGGGCAATTTCTTCCAACCACTTTCTAGTGGTAACGCACATTCCGGGGGGCTCCAACGTGATTACGGACAAGCTGAGCAGATCCATCCTCATACCTCATAAGTGGTCTTAATCACTAGATTGGTGGACAAGATATTCCAATTTTGGGATGAACCTTGCTGCAACCTTTTTGCCGCTCCTCTGAACAACAAGTGCAGCAGTTACTTTGGCCTTATCCTCCCACCGGGAGAGTCACAGAGACGCTCTCTTGCATGACTGCCCCCATCCATTCTTTTATATGCCTTTCCTCCGGTTCCCCCAATATGTCAGTTTCTAAAGAAAGTCAACAGGTTGAATAACCAGATAATCCTCATCACCCCATTCTGGCCTCAGCATATCTGGTTTCCCTTTCTTTGGCCTCATCTACTTCGGAAACCCTGGATATTGGACCCAGCTCCAGACCTATTGTCCCACCTGGAGGGACTGGTTCATCCAAATCTGCAGCATCTTAAGCTCACTGTATGGCTTCTCCAGTTCCCATGACCGCCAGGCATCCCTCTCTCACAATCCTGGTTCAAAACATCATTCTGGACCACCACAATCCTTAAACAAGAAAACTATACCATAACAGGTGGCTAAAATTTACTAAATGGTCACTAGACTATAATCTTGACCCATATTCAGCACCTGTTGATAAAGTTCGAAACTTTTTGGTTTCACTTTGATGCAGGCACATCGGTCCCCACTATTTGTGTGCACCTTGCTGCGATATCTAGCTTCCATGTTGGTTTAAACAGCTCATCCCTTATGTCACATAAACTTTGCAAAGCCTTCTTGAAAGGGACCTTACTGCTCAGACCTCCATTCATGGAACCCTCTACACCATGGGATTTGAATTTGGTACTTAAATCACTTATTTGTCAACCCTTTGAGCCTTCAGCAGCTCTTGTCCTGGAAAACCTTATTTTTGGTAGCTATTACTTATGCCAGAAGAATATCTGAAATACAGGCATCATGCTGCAAACTCCCTTACCTTATCTTTCATAAGGACAGGATCTCCCTCCGGACTAACCCCTCCTTCTTACCAATGGTTGTTTCTGAGGCAAATATTAATCATACTATACAATTCCCAGTCTTCTTTCCCAGTTTTGCCAATAAAGGGGAGTACTGTCTGCACTTGCTAGATGTGCACAGGCAATTGTGTGTTTATCTTCACAGAACAAAGGAAATCAGAAAATCTGACAAGCTATTTCTTTCCTTTTCTTCAGCTAATTTAGCATGCCCAGCATCTAAAGTTACTTTGGCTAAATGGCTTAGAGACTGTATCACCTTTGTCTACAACATGAAAGGACTCCACCCACCAGGACCTTTTAGAGCCCATTCAACTAGAGCAATATCAGCATCTGCAGTTTTTCATGCCAGAGATTCTTTAGATGATTTTTGTCTCGTGGCAACAAGGGCATCTCCTCATACCTTTATTATGCATTGCAAATTGGACTTGATCTCTTGTGAATGTGGATCATTTGGCTTGATGGTGCTCAGGAATATTTTTCCATGAGACCTCCCAAGATTCAGATAACTTGGTACTCTGTCTCACAGTCAAGGATTACGTGAAGATTGACAACATCAGATAAAGAAGTTATGTCTTAACATAACATTGCATCTGCGTTGTCGATCTTCACTAATCCTTGACATTCCCTCCCTCCTTCTCCCTGCCCTAAGAACTCTTGGTGGATCAAATCTCTCCAAAGATTGGCTTTCCATATAGAGTGTCAAGATAAGGCCTCCGATCTGTTATTTCTTGTCTGTCTCTATTGTTTGCAAACTCGATCTGAGGTAATTTGAGGAGGAGCATTATGGGTAGAGCTTAGCTCGAGAGTTTTTGAAGGCGCGAGCTGGAATAACGGCTGCGTCAGTTCCGACATTCAGAACCAAGCCCACAGTCAAGGATTAGTGAAGATCGACAACAAAGATGGAAAGTTATGGTAAGACATAACTTATTTTCCTTCATTTCCTGTAGGCCTTCTACAGAAAGTTCCAGATCATCTTCCTGTGACATATTCTCTTCAGATACATCCTGTGTTATCTGTTGCTCTTTCATATGGGAATTCTCTAATCTACCACTCCACAGCAGAACTTCATCAGAGTTGCAACCGTTTCCTGTTCCCTCCCTTGCGGTGCAATTCCAGGTGAACTTTTGTACTGGTTTCCTACTGAAGGCTCCAGAGTATTTTCATGTGGCAACTGATCAGATGCTTGACATTTTACCTGTTTTTCCTTAATTTGACGACTCACTGTTCTATCATGCTGTGACATTAACAGAGTTCAGTTTTTTACACTAAATCCTTCCCTTCACAGATAATCCATAACTTCATTTTCTATTTCTTTAACTTCTCTATTACTAATTGTATTTTTTAATTTCCCTCTTTTTCTTTTTTGTATTGTCAATTTTTCTCTATCTGGATGCCTGTATTTCTCTTCAGATATCCTTAGTGCTGCTTTTTTTGTATTGATTAGTTTTATTTTCTCCTTTGCATAAATATTGCAGCATATTAAATCTCTTTTTTTCCCATGTCCACATTTCTTCTTCAGATGTCTCCCACTCCACCTGTTTCTCCTTTATTTTGGGGAGTCGTTCCATCATGCTGTGACATAATCTGCAATTATTTCATAACTTCATCTTCTATTTGTTTGACTTCTGCTTTACTTAGCCTTTTGTTCTTCATTCCCATTTGTGCTCTTATTTTTTGTATTGTGAAATTTTACATATTTGGATGCCTTTGGCTGTATTTCTCTTCAAATGTCTTTGGAGCTGCTTTTTTTTTGTTTCAGTTAGTTTGGCTTTCTCCTTTGTATAAATATTACTCTATATCAGATTGCTGTTTCTTTCCCATGTCCATGTTTCTTTTTTATACCTTCTAAAATTCTCTAGGTTTTGTTGTTTATATTTTTGTACTTCCCCAGTCTTTTTCCAAGCAGTCTAAGGTATCTTGGTCTATGTAATGTTTTTTATGACTATGGTATTAATGAACACAATTTTGCATTTGAAGCTTTTGAAAGTTTTTCTTGTGTGAGTATTTTTTCCTTTAATTTCTTTCTTAATCTTTTTGAATATACTGTCTCTGGAAATTCTGGGCTTCTTGCATAATAGTAACAATACATGATTTCTTTCTTTTACTCAAAAGTCTATCATCTTTATAGCTCTTTTTGGCCTGTCAGTTTTTGTGTTTTTTTGTGGACTACTACTTCCTTCTATAACTAGGAGGCCATCTTCACCCTGACCCTGGCCAAACCCCATTGTAGGAAGGTTTCCATATCTTGAAGATCATTTTTTTCCATTCCTAGCACCAGTTCACCTACCAGGATTGAGCACTTTTTTTTTATCCTGGAAATTGTGCACCCAGCTATGTTTTTTTTATTTTTAACCTACTTCTGTCCATGATATGTGGTATATAAAGTACAGTCTGTAGACATCAGTAGTGAGATTTTTTAAAAACAGGGTCCATCTCATGAAGGTACTCACCAAGACTTGAATTCAGTTCTAGCAATACTACTCGTCTTCTTTGCATTCTGATTTTATCTTCTCTCCATCTGGACTCCTTACACAAGTAGTCTCCCATTATGATATGTGTGTTACTTAGGAGACCTTAATTATCCTGACATAAATGGTCTCCCCATTACGTTGTGGGTATTTTTGAAAATGTATTTTTGCATATAGTACTTTCATCAAATTTAGAGTAACTTGTTATGTTTTCCATCAAGAGGCAATGATATTCTTGATCTGTGTTGGACATATTTCTCCAGAATGTGCTTCAGTTTAATAGGTGATTGCCCACTAACCTCCTTAAACCTTTCTAGACTTAAATTTTTGATTAAAGTATATCTGATACTTGGTAATTATTGGGATGTTTAAAAAATTTACAAGAGAAGATTTTATTTCATTTACTTTTTTAGCCCTTACCTTTACCTCTATCCCACAGTCACTTGCCCTTTCTCAAATGGATCTTCCTTTCTACTTAGCAACACATCGCAGTATAAACTTTGTTTTCCAGTTTCCACTAGAGGGTGATTGCCCCAGCTCTTGCAAGGACTACATTCTCTAAGGAAGGAAAGCTAGCATTCTTCTCAATCCCTATGACTGCCCTCCTGCTGCTAAGGGTGTCCCTTTGCATTTTCAGTATTTTTTGTCTCATCATTCATCACAAATAAAATGCTGAATATAGTAAGTCAAAAAAAAAAAAAAAACACACACAAAAACACTTTTTTTGTCAGGGGCAACCCCCCCAAGTTATATACATCAACTCCATGGCTGTACCACAGTGAAGAAAAAGGGACCCCCGCAAAAAAGTGCACAATACAATACATTGCAGCACAACTCACTGTGACATTAAATTCTTGCTCTTAAGCTGCTCTGCCACCAGTGCAGCGCAAACGTATAGGCAAGCTGCTGCTGAGTTGTTTGTTGGTCTCAGGTCACTAGCAATACAGAACAAAACAAAAGAAGCCTCCTTCTGTATTAGAAAAACTAAAAACCAAATATAAATGCAGAAACCAGCAGTCCTGAACAAGAATAAGTCACGCTGAATGGAATTAAAGTACTTTTATTGTACAACAGCTATCTTACTGCTTTCATCCTATTGGCAATACAGTTGGACACCATGACATTGCATTAGTAAGCCAATCATAAAACAAGATTATAATACCATGTGAGATTATTTACTTTCTTGGGGCTGGTCTGATGAGTTTAGCAATATCTTGAATCTTATACCAATTTGTTTAGCATCATATGCATTAATTTGCATTAAACACAACATTTTCATCTGAACTGCTTCAAAATGTTAGAGTGGGTCTAGGTGTCCTGTTCAGGTTCCTATTACACGATCGAACTTCAACAAGTTCAAACCCTATATGGTCAAAACCATATAGTCGAACTTGCTGAAGTTCAAACACAGAAAAAAAAAATAAAAGATGCAACAGTAAACTAACTGTTGCAAGCATGGGGGCAAGCCCCCTTGTACACCCCACACCCCCCGCTCTTTAAATATACCAACTCCGAGACCACACTGTAGTGCGGAAAGGGAATATTTCTGTTTGCTGTTGCATCTTTTATTTTTTTTCCCCGTGTTCGAAGTTTTGAAACTTTGAACAGACAAGCTCGATATTGTCATGTTCGAAGTTTCAAAACTTCGATCATGTAATAGGAAGCCGTCCAGTTCTCCTACTTCTTTGCAGACCACCAACTTTTTCCCATTATTTACTTTCTTGGGGCTGGTCTGAGGAGTTTAGTAATATCTTGAATCTTATACTGATTTGTTTAGCGTCATATGCATTCATTTGCATTAAACACAACATTTTCATCTGAACTGCTTCAAAATGTTAGAGTGGGTTTAGGTGTCCATTTCAGGTTCCTATTACATGATCGAACTTCAACAAGTTCAAACCCTATATGGTCGAAACCATAGGGCCGATCTTGTCTCCTGAATCTGATTGACTTCTTCGAATCAGTCTCCAGAGCTGTGGACGAGGGTAAGGCAGTCCACACAGCCTATCTGGACCTCGCCAAGGCCTTTGTCACCATCCCCCACTCTGGAATCATAGATAAACTTACTAAGCTGGGCATAAATCCCTACGTCATTCGATGGGTTGCCAACTGGCTTACTGACAGAACCCAGACTGTAAACGTAGCCGACTCCAAATCCAGCTCCAGACAAGTGGAGTACCTCAGGGTTCAGTCCTGGGACCACTCTTGTTTGGCATCTACTTCTCTGAAGTACAGGCCAACACTAAGGGACTCTGGCTAACAAAGTTCGTAGATGACTGCAAACTGGGAGCCATTACTGAATCCCCAAATGATGTGAATATTCTACAAAAGGGCCTTACAGAAACAGATGCCTGGTGCCAGAGCCATGGGCTCAAGCTTAATCCCAAGAAATGTATAGTTATCCCCTTTGGAAAAAAACATGTACCAATGAATTGCCACATAGGTGGCAGGACACTAAACATTGAAAGTGTGATGAGAGACTTAAGGACACAGGTGGACAGTGGTCTCACTTCAGATAACTACATTGCCACAACAGTCAGAAAATCCTTCTATGTGGCACACCTCATCACTAAGGGCTTTTCATCCAGAAAAATGGAGGTCATTGTCCCACTATACTCATCCCTCATTAGACCCATTATAGAATATAATGCCCCGTTTGGTATGTACCTCACAAGACATCTGCAAGAGCTGGAAAGGCCACAGAAATACCTCACTAAAAGAATCACAGGCCTAAAGCAGATGCCATATGCTGACCGTCTAAAATAACTCCAGCTATACTCTGTGGTATATCGTGTACTCAGAGGCGATCACTGATTAACATACAAGGCCGTGTCAAACCCTGAGCTGTTGGACATGCTCCACTTAAAGAAATCCCAATCCCTCAGAGCCACACGCTCCAGGGATCTAAACCTTGTCATCACAATGAACAAAACATGCTGGAGGATAGGTTCTTGACCCAGAGACTCCCCATACTCTGGAATAGACTGCCCATACATGTCAAGCAGAGCACCTCATTGGCCCTCTTCAAAAGGAACCTTGATGATTGGATGTGAGATAGGAAATTCACCCCAGGGATCATGTCAGTCACCCTGCTAGACAGGGTTCCAGAGAAGTAAATATTGTGGGAAGAAATATCCAGGGAATTGTTATGGCTAGGCTTGCATAGGCCCTAGGGCCGATAGCCTAGTACCACCCTATGAACCATGTCACATCACATAGATTTTCTACTGTCCCATATTAAGGATATCATCATATTTTCATTGACTTCAAGAAATGTTCCAGAATATTCAGTGGTGATTTCAGCCTTTTCATCAATTCTTCATATGTTTTGCTAACTGAATCTGGTTCTGGGTCACCCATTCAACCTCCCAAGTATTTAATATGGGAAGGCACCCACTGAGAACCATCTCAGTTTTTCATTTGATGGATAATTTATGGCTACTACTCTAGTTTTAGTTTTATTAATCTTATACCTTGAAAAAAAAAAACAAAGTCTGGGAAACATATTGTCAAAAAATGATGATTGGATTTGTCAAATGTATCAATACATCATCTGCAAGCAGAGACAATTTAGATTCTTCAATGCTACTTTCCCGCTAAAATTGGATTTCCATTCTAGTGTAGTTAGTAGTGTTAAGTATAAGGCAAATAAGATTGCTGACAATGGGACTCCTGATGAGTACCTTGTGATAACAACAGGGAGAGCAAGAAATCCCCATGCATCTTTATGTGACTCACTGAGTCAGAATATATTGTCATAATTCTATAAATTCTTCTGTAAATCCAAAGGAGAGCAATACCCTCATCTTATAGTACCAATTTATTCTATCAAATACTTTCTCTACATCTACTCTTACTATTATTAATCATAATTTTCTTTCTCAGACTCCATTAATAGCCCCTTCTGCAATATATTATCAAAATCTACTGCCCTCTCATAAATCCACGTTGATCATTTTTAATTACTCCTGGCACATTTAGCTAGTCACTCAGTTACAGTGAACATAAACAACTGATACTCATTTTTTGTATGCTTTTTGCCTCTGTGTTTGTACCCATTGAACCCCACTTCTATATGTCTTGAGCCCTGAGCTGGTTTTGACTAGATGGGCCATCATCCATGCAGCCACTGAGAGGATTTGAGCAAGGACAGCATTTCTACTGAGGTCCTAACCCCACTCTTTCTGGCTGCTGTGAGCACCCATACCACCACAAAGCCCTATATATCCTCCTCATGCATGCTGCTATCACTGGCTTGGGAAGGTGAAATTTATATCCTCAGCCCTTGACTTTTTTGGCACCGTGCAATCTTTCACTTATATTGCACTGATTAACTGACTGGAACCACTTCTTTCTCCCATCTGGGATAGGTAGACTGATGTCAGCTGCTCACTTTCATCCTCCCTTCTCTTGCTATTTCTGCTTGAGCTGCAGTTCAAACTCAGATCACCAGATTACATTCAGCTCTTTAACCCATCATGCCAAAGACCCAGCTATACCTTTAGTCATAATTAAGCATAGATAGTCTGTAGGAATATGGCACATGTGGGTGTTTGCCTTCTTTTGGCAAAACCACTAAATCATCTTACTTCAAAGAATGAAGTATTAGTCTTGTACTAAAAACTAAATTAATCACTCCTTTTTAAATAGGAATCCACTTTATCTTTGTTATATTTCCAAACTTGTATAGTGAACTATCACTAACTGGAGTTTTACCTGCATCTGTCCTTTCATCACTCCACAAAGTTTATCTGCAAGGATGGGAGCCATAAGTTCTTTCGTGTGTGAGCCTCCTTTTGCCATTGCCACTTTTGCATCCAGAAATGCACATGAATATCTTTCTCATATTTCTTCTGTTTATTTTGTTTTATTGCAATATATAAAACATTCCTAATAATCTGTAAAATCTTTAAAATCAGTACTCTTATTCTAATTAAAGAGTGCTCCACCTTGATGGTTAATTCTGCATTCATGTTTTGTGACGTGCTGTCACAGTCTTAGAGCACTCGTGTTCTTCATAGAGTCATGTAAGAATGTATCTAACTTTCTTCTCTTTGTTATATTTCTTATCTAAAGTATCATCTACCTCTCATCCAGTCTGTTCAATTGAACTGTTCACTGTTAACTCATCAGCATTTAACTTATCGCCACAGGACTCCAGTCTTTCCCTTTCAACTTGTAAGGCTACCTCGCTTTTTATTTTTCTCAAAGGTTTGTCATATTTATTTATTTAGACTTTGTTGACCATGTTAGTCGCAATAGGCCAGTGGCCTCTTTTCAGGGGAGAATTAGGGTGGTTTTCATACTAACTTGGGGAAATTTGGCCAGGGCACCAGGACACTTCCCATACTCTTTCCAGTAAGTGCCATGGGATCTTTGACATCCACTTGAGCTACCGCCAACTCAGGTTGATGGGACCTTGGTTTAACATCTTAGAAGTGTAGTACCCTCTCTTATAGTGCACTGCTGTGTCAGTAGTGGAAAATTAATCCAACTCATTAGTGTGGGAATAGAACCCACAGTGTTTTGCACCAAAGGTGAGTGTGCTACCTGTTGAGCTACTTTCTTTTTGCAGCTTCCTATTTTAACTTTTTCACATTCAAGAGCTGACTGATCCTCTAGACTAACTTTATCTTTTGTCTACATTACAAATCAATTACTCCATTTTGCAAAGATCTGCATTTTTAAATAAAATACAGGAAAGTTCCAGTGCCCCATTTGAATTAAAAGACATGATATCTCACATTGACCATGATCAGAAATTGGTACTGGATGTGTAGAGACTTGCTTCCAGATATGCATGCTCTGTCAAGATATATATTTTACCAATCTTGTGCCAGCTTCATTGACATAGACATATAAAGCTCTGACTGCACCCTGGTGACCCAAGTTCAGTTATAGACTCTGGTACCTATTGGAGCTGGTAGTGAAGAAGAGGAATGGTGTAGCACCTGCTTGCGTCCTCCAGAGGGATGGTATGGAGAAGTTTTTGGGACACTCGGGCAAGGCACCAGTAGTGGTGGTAAGACCATTGCAATCTTGATAACCCATCACTACAGATGAAAACAATCATTTGAGGGACACATCAGCAAAGAAGTGCAGTCCTTCTCGTCATGGTGTCATTGCATGCCCAGTCTTTTGACAGAGTCCCAAAATGTTGGAAAAGGGTAGGGCTTAAACAGAAATCCCTAGTGTGAAGCTGCAGTATGATGGCTTCCTGTATGACCCATCCCACTTAGAGGTGCATTTTAATTGGCAACTTTTAAAACTTACACAGTGCCAGACTGGTGGGCCAACAGTGCATGGGGACTTCCAAGCAGGAACATTGAGATCACACAGAAAACAGTAGCTGGGAATGAGAATGAATGAACGAACAACAAACACATAAACAAATAAATAATGTATTTGTCCTAGAACTTGGTCTATATTTTATTGAGTGAAAGGTGTGATAAGGGGCCCCATAAACTATAGAGGAGACCTCAGTCAATTCCATGATCTTTGTGTGAACCCTGACATTATCTTCCTAATCTTAGAATCTGAACTACTTTTGGCCTTCTCACTCATCTCTAACACTTGTTGTGATGTCCCTCCTTTGGGCCAGTGATCAAGGAGCCTTAATCCTCACCACTGACACTGATGGGGAATTTTCACTATGAGAGAAAAATAGACACACACGGTATTTTCGGATGCAGCTCTCTGCACCAAACATAATTTCCCTTAAGAGCACATGGGGAATGCACACTCCAGTCCTGGGCCTGAACTTTCTCTCCAGGCCCCAAATAAGACTCCACACTGACCACTTCAGAGTTGAGTCTTCAGCCGGGTATTCCAACTGAAGTCCTCCACCACCCTCTCTGAGAAATCAGTGCTCTGTGTCCCTGTTCCAAGTAGCTGGCACACACTCTGAGATTTGATTTTCACACACACACACACACACACACACACACACACACACACACACACACACACACACACACACACACACACACACACCTGGGAAAGGCTGGCACAGATATACCCACCATGCCACCTCCACCCAGACTATAGAACACCCTAAAGCCAGCTACTCTAAGGCTCGTACCAGGGTACCTAGTTATACTTAGTAAAATTAATACACAAATGGTAGTGTTTCCAGGCAGCAAGACTTTCAGGAACATGAAACCAGTGTCTCTAAATAAATGCAAGTGCTCTCAGAGGTTAAATTATTTTTTAAAACACAAGCCCCATTGAAAGGTTTAGAAATATTTAATAAAAAAAAAATAAACATGACAATACTGAATATCTATTCACAATAAACATTAGATCTTCAATTTACAGGAATATAAAAACAACACCAATGGAGAGATTCAGACAGATACAAAAAAATATTTAACTAATCTCACTATATTTTCCTAACTGACTGAAGAAGTATTGTCCCGTACTTATTTGCTAGAGCAAGGCAAAATGAAATAGATGAGTGTCTTTGTTGTCATTTCCAATAACAGAGTGCTGAGCGCCACTATCACATCTCTGGGTGTATATCAGATGATCAAAAACTGAGAATATTGAAGCTCCAAACCTTGAACTGGAAACCTCGAAACTGGAAAACATCGAACGTGAAAAAAAAAAACAGTACACAAACAACATGAAAACTGCTCTATGCAGGGGGGCAAGCCCCCCTGCACCCCCCACATCCCCTGCTACTTAAATATACCAATTCCGAGATTGCACTACAGTGCATTAAAGGGAAATCTTCCCTTCCTGCACTCTATGGTGATCTCCGCTTTATACTTCATTGTTCTCCGGTTTTGAGGTTACCAGTTTGAGGTTTGGAGCTTCAATATTCTCAGCTTTTGATTTTGTGATATACACCCACATCTCTTACTAGTATCTAAATACAATTTCAGTGCTGGCTACAGGATGACATCACATCTGGTCACCTGACTCTGTGATGCCCACACTGGGTCTATATCATGAAGTTGAATGATAAAAAGAACGAACGCTTTTATAGTGAACACTAAAAACAGAAAGCAGTAAATGTCGAACACACGAAAGTGATTTTTTTCTCAGAGAAAAAAATAGCTGTTCTGCAAAAAAACAAACAAACAATAAAAACCCATACCCCCCTACTTAAATATACCAACTCTGAGATCACACCACACTGGAGGAAATGGCAAAGTCCAAAAACGGCCCAGTGATTTTTTTCCCCTGGGAAAAAAATCGCTGTTTCGTGTGTAACATTCAGTGCTTTTGATTTTTAGTGTGCAATATAAGGGAGTTTGCTCTTTTTATCATTCGACTTCATGATATAGACCCAGTCTGGGTGCCACAGACAGGGGTGTAGCTAGGATTTTCAAATTTGTACTGACAGCTCTCAAACTGCTACCCCCCTCCCCAGCCAAGCTATGGCCATTCTCGTAATTCACGGTTCGCTCTTTTAGTGTCGATGAAGAGGCATTCGCTGTAATGCCTCTTCAGTAATATAATATAAATTCACTCAAACTCGGTTCCTTGAATTGAAAATTAACCTGAAATGTCAGTTCTTTGAAAAATGCAGCATGGTAGTTGGGGTAGAGACTTTATGCTTTTGTTTTCTGTAACTAAGGTACAGGTTTTGAGCTTGAGTAAATTACTAACAACCTGCTACCACTAACTAGGATGTTTCATTCACACACACACCCCTTCCTACCTCTTAGTGCAAGAAATATGGACAAAGCCTAAAATAAACAGGGACAGATATTAAATAATGTTCTTGTGAACTTAGAAAGTTGCTAGAATAACAGGATTTGTGCTAGTATGAATTATTCTAAAGGACATGAAGTCTGAAGCTCAAATGTCTGTCATTATTTAGCAACTTCAGCCTTCAATGATTTTCTAGAAAATCACAAAATTTATGAGGAACAGACAAAAAATATGGGGCAAAAATCTGGACATTCTGCAAAATGTGGACAGTTGAGAGGTATGCTACCTACCACACACGCACACACACACACACACACACACACACACACACACAACACCTCTTAACCTCTTACAGCAACAAACTCATAAATAAAACTGAGGCAAAGGCCCAAAAATAAGGACATTTTTTTTAAATATTGCTCTTATAAACTTAGAAAGATAATAGAATAGTAGTAGGTCTTGCATCAGTACGAATTTTCTGAAAGGTATGAAATCTGAAACTGAAATGTCTGCATTATTTTTTAACAATTTGCTACTAATTTGCCAGAAAACTGCAATTTTATGAAAAACGGACCAAAAATGTGATGCAAAAATATAAAATTGCCAGACAATACAGCTGGGAACCTGTCAAAGGAGGGGCACCATTTTAATATGAGCACAGTTAACTTAGAGCAGCTGACAAAATTAGAGAATCTACATGCATTTCTGAAATAAAAGTAATGTATAACTCTGATCATTACAGTTATTTATAAAAGCAAAGTAAACCCTCTATGTTTTCTTCCAAAATTGCTATTTTGTGGACAATGTGGAGGGATCATTAGGGGAAGAGCAACATTTTGAGCCAAAATCAGGGACAGTTGAGGTTTGGCTATGCCTAATTCTATAAAGCAATTTATTTGCATGTACCTCTCAACCTGTTAATGCAATAAATCTGGACAAGGCCAAATATATTGAGGGAACATATAAACAGTACTAAAAATTGCTCTTGTATAAACTGGGACAGTTGATAGAACAGGTCTTATTTTAGCATGCATTTTTCTGAAGGTTATAAAGTCTGAAACTAGTGTGTCATTATTTAGTGACTTAATTCCTAAATCATTTGCCAGAAAACCACAAACTGAGGAACAAACCAAAAATAAGAAGCAAAAATCTATTCATTCTTTGAAAATCTGGACAGTTGGGAGGTATAGTTCAGCTGGGGCTGTCTAAGTTTGCCGCCCTTCCCCCTCACAAAACCATGGTCGAATGGAGCCTCTCCCTGCAGCCATTCCAATGATCCATTACTTTGCTATTTCACTCCATTTACCATAAACACTAATGTGCATACTGATTTACTTCTATGATGATTTGAACTTCATTTGAAAGTTTTATTTTGCATTTTACAGCACAAACACTAAGACATCTGCTAAACAAACTTGGCATTAAAACTTCTCTGCCCTTGAAACTCACATTCATTGAAACAACATTAAAACCCACATTCAAAGAAAAATACATTTTACCCGTGGCAGATAAAAATCAATTCTGGGCTGCTTTTAAATCATAGGCCCCTTGCATATGAAACATACATGTGCTCTTTGATACACCTTCCTATTGCTTTGAACATTTTTCCAGTAAACAATGAAACAAAACTGCCCAATTCAGAACATTTCCATCATAAAAGTCTAGTCAAACTTTTACAGTCCAACATTATCAGTAAATAATATGCACAATCTCTGAAGTAGTAAAAAAAGTCATCTAAATAATTCCACATTAAATAAATCTAACTAATGAAGAGGTTGCTGCTAGCAATCACCTTTATATTTCATGACTTCACCAAAAAATAAAGTGTCTGATGCCCCTGAGGAATAAATTACCTAAATTACATTAATAATAAGCTAGTAATATTGCAATAGGAAATGGATGGCAAACTGATAACAGGCTCATAGTTAGTGTCTTAACTTTCAGTACAGCAGCATTCACCCCTTATGGGAGTAGAACCAACAACCTTCTGCATTAAAAGCAAGTACACAACATTTTGTGCTACTAGCAATGTGAGCTGACTTAGCATAATCAGCACTAAACTTCTCTTCCCCTGCAGCTCTCAGCTCCTTGTAAAATCTACGCAATACTCAACTACATCTCAACTTCGCAGCACAAGAAGTCTGGAAAAAGCCAAATTTATTGGGGTGGGTCAAAAGAGTAAAAAACAGGAACACATTAAACATTGCTTGTATAATCTTGGAAAGCTGCTAGAATAAAATGCTGTGTTACCATCATACATTTTACTGCCAAGGTCACTGTGAAAAATAGTCAGAACAACATACCACTATGCCAAATCACCTGCTTTGTGAAAGAGAGGAAGACTGAAACTTAAATGGCTATCATTTAATGAATTCAGTTCTCACCATAGCTGTCAACCTCTTAGCACAAAACACCTGGACAAACCCAGTAATGAGGGAATACAGCCCTCAAGCATATTCAGTGAATTCAGTTCTTGCCATAGCTGTCAACCTTGAAACAAAAAACGTGGGCAAAGCCAATAACAGGGTATTACAGTCCCAAAAATAAGGACAAATTTCAAATAGTCATAAACTTAAAAAAATTGCTATAAAAAAGGTTGTGTTAGTATATATTTATTGCTAGAATAAAACATTGTTTTACTCTGTCACAAACACAGGGATAAGATGCAGACTCCACACAGAAGGCACCCCAGCCAAGAATCAAACCAGAAAACCAATAGCTGTGAGGCAACAATACTGCCACTGCACCATCAAATATGCAAGGAAGTAAACATTCAGAAACCTGAAGTCTGAAATTTAAATGCCTGTCAATTTGTTAATCAGGACAGTCTGACTTGGAACAAAAAAAAACAATTCTCAGCAGAGGCCCAGGAAAAAATAATGCAGACATGTCTTTGTAACATGGGAGGACACAAAAGCAAACCCACACAAACACAGGGAAAAGATACAGACCCCCCCCACAAAGAAGGCACCCCAGCCAAGAACCAAACCCAAGAACCTACAGCTGTGAGACATCAATGCTACGTTGCTACCACTGCACTGTCAAATTTCAAGCATTGCAATATTTAAAAACCACAGATACAATACAGATATTGATCAGATCAAATATGAGGCAAAAATCTGCAATTTTTTTATAAATGGTGGTGGGTAGGGAATTCAGGTCTTTAACACCTGCATACAAGGTACAGGGTTCAAGCCTGAGGTATTCCCCACCACACCACCATGACTAATCACCAGTACATCCCACCTGGGGCATTTTCACACACACACAAAAAAAAAAAATTGTTTATGACACCAGGTCCCGTGAGCCTTCTGCACTGAATCAGTTATAAAATGAAAGAAATTAATAAACAAACAAACTATATCCTTAATTTGTTTAGCTCTTTTCTGTGCCTGTCTGCCCAGTTATTCTGGGATACTTTACTATTTTGAGTAATCCTTGACTTGTCTTTACATCTGGACAGTAGTTTTATGCTTCCATAGTACTTCTACAATAAACTATTACTTCTTCAGTTCTATGGTGATTACTTTTTCATGTAATACCTTAGTTTCTCAATTTTATCTCAGTATTAATGATCAGAACTAAACACAATCATGGCCAAGGACCCCAAATCAAGAAAATGTTTTAACTACAAATACCCTGAGTCAGAAAGTGATGATGTGATCCATCTTTATATGATGGATTAGGCTGGCAGTTGATATTGGCTAAGTTGTTGATTAGTGGCCCAGTGGTGGATCAACCAGATGAGAGAATCTGCTATTGGTAGACATATCTGGCTATATACCTGACTAAAGTTCCATTCACTACAGCATTCATCTCCTGCTTCAGCTATGGATGGGCCTTTTGAGGAAATGGTGAAGGGTTAATTGTTGCTGAGTGGCCGGACACCTACATACAAGGCATGCCCAGCTTCGTTAGCCTCACTCTCCTTGGTTACAGCTTTAGCAGGGACTGTAACTGTTTATGGTTCTTGCTGAGAAAACTTATCATCTGAACCTACAGTGAGGAGACACAATCAGAAGTTGGACATAAAATAATCTATCCTGATAATGCACTGAATGCATTTAAAAAAAATCAGCAGTTTTTAGTGGAACTTACCATACCTGGCCACTAATCTCTCTGCTGAGTAACAGATGAAAAAAACTGCTTGCAATGCTGAAAGAGAAATAGTCATGTTAGAGAACTAAGGCAGATTAAAGGTAAAATCCCAGAACGGTACATACATGTCATACCCCCATACATATTTACTATTAGCCGCATGACAGGCTGCAGGTAGACATGTGTCCTCTGTGTATATATAAACATACATACCCAGAAAAATGGCCTTGTTGCATAAAAGGAACACACCAAGTAGTGTGCAGGAACCCTGCCAAAGTGCATCATAATTCCATCCTATGACAGATTCCTGCAGAAACCCACCATAAATGTAGTTGGCATATCCCATTAAGTGTCACCTGCACCTCCACCTGATGTTAAAGCTCCACACAGTAACCTACACATGTTTGTTATGCTGACCTCGATGAATACATGCAAGTAGCAAGAACATTGCCAAACATAAAACAAGACAAAAAAAAAATCACAATGCTATCCATTTACAACAGAATTCAGAAAAATGTTGCCTAACCCCCACTTGCACTGCATATAGATCATTGAGCTGTGGTGTTAAAGGTCATTCAATTAGTGTCTGCATAGTTCCCTTGTCCTTGTAATGCCTGCTGCATTTGTTAGTGCCTCATCTAGGTCACACTAGCTATCTACATTTCTGAATGGACCATCACAGAGATCCAATAGGCAGTACTACTTGATCTGTTTGTGAATCACCCACACACACACACACACACACACACACACACACACACACACTTCATATTACTCACCAACCCTCGGTTCTAACTAATGTCCTTGACCCGCTCGTACATCCAACATAATGTTTGAATCCCCCTTGTACATCCGAATGTAATGCTTGCATCCACCTCCTGCTTGTACATCCAAATGCTTGCACCTTCGGTTCTCAATAAAGTCCTTGAAGGTGAAGCTGCTTCGATCTCCCGCTTGCGTACATAACGCTTGAATCCTCCCGCTTGAAAACGACCGGAAATACATGCGCAGTGAGCTGCTGACGTCATCATGCAGAAAAGCGCGAAAAAGTGAAGCTTTAAAAAGCTACGCCCTTCTAAATAATTTGTACTGAAATCAGTACAGTGCGTATGCCTCCCGACATCCCTGGCCACAGAGTCCTTCCTGCAGAAAGGCTTTTCATAGACATTCCCCAGGATTCACGAAGCCTCCTTGTAAGAGTTATAACTCTTACACGGAGGCTGCAGTTAAACGGAGTGATGTCAGCATGCTCTGCATATTCATGAGAGCATGCTGAATCACACCTAAGTCTAACACGGTCCGTGTAAGACAGTAGGGGGCGTGTCCGTAGGCTGAGCCCTGCAAGCGGACACGCCCCCAGAAGTCTAAAAGTGCCCAAAGTAGACACCCACAACAGAGTCCATGGAAATGTGAATAAACACAACACAACACATGCCCCTACAGACCATAAACATGTAAAAGAAATATAAATGAACATGTCATATTTTTTTTAAATTGTAAAGATGTTTAACCGTGAGTGCTTTCGTTTCTGGCGTGCCCGTAGCGCAGCTACAGTTAGCAGTCAATGGGAAAGCATATAAGAACTAAATATGCAAAATAAACCAGGAAGCAATAGTGTAGCGGTAGGGATGCCGGCTGCAGAGCAGGCATTCATGGTTCGAGCCCCCACAACACAAATTTTTTTTTTTTGCAAAATAAGCAGGAAACAAGTCCCTGACACATATGTACACATAAAACCAGAATATATGTAAAATGCAATGAAATATCCCATTTATATTGAATAAAGGTGAGCTAAGAAATGAATATAAACTGTCAGATGTGCCCATAGCTGAGCTACAGTAGAACGGAGTGAGTGTATGTGCCCGTAGATAAGCATTGGTCCAACTGGTGCAAACTGAGTGCTCGTAGCTGAGCAGTGGTTTACCATGCTAAATATATGTGTTCCTAACTGAGCTGAGCGGAATATGCGTGCTGATAGCCAAATGAGGCTTAAAGCAGCGTACCCCGAGCTAACCGACGGGCAACGTTGAGCAAGCCGTATCAAAACTGCCTTTACACAGACACACCCCTCAACATGTCTAGACAGTCATGAAAAATAAAAAGCAGTGGCCAGGTTCGAACCCAGGATACTATACACCATAGTCAAGGTACAGAACCACTAAGCCATGACAGCAGTACCCAGAAATGCAATATTAGCTCATATATAGGAATGAATACAAACTACAGCATGACAATGCAGGTTTACTGAAGTTGATACAATTCCAAACTGGCCAATCACAGATATGTGCGGGAAAAACGGACTATATAAGCCCCATAGGCGGGAATACACAGCATAAATGATTGTAGAACAGACCTGCAGGCAGAATGTCAGGTGTAGGTGAGGGTAGTCGCTTTCGAGCGCAGAGGTGGGGTGTTGAGGAGTCCAGGTACATGGCCTGGCTCCTAGTCCACAACCATGAGGCCCAACTCATGCAGGGCCAGGTCCTCTGGGGAGC
Source organism: Protopterus annectens (assembly GCF_019279795.1). Lineage (NCBI taxonomy): Eukaryota > Metazoa > Chordata > Ceratodontiformes > Protopteridae > Protopterus > Protopterus annectens. The sequence continues at coordinate 353,900,562 of NC_056727.1, read as the reverse complement.
GTACAGGGCAGAGGCGTGGGACCAGTTGGCTCATGAACTCACCAGTGCCACAGGAATTCCAAGGACAGGTGAGCAGGTCCGTCACCACCATGCGGACCTGAAGAGACGCAAGCAGGACCAACTGAACCTTTGGATCCAGGAGGCCTGGCAATCACCCAACGCCCCACCACTGAGTAAGTAACAATTAATTATGTATGTAGAATGTTAAACTACCTGAAATATGGAGATGTGTATTCCAATATTACTTCATTTATATTACAGCTGCAGGTGTCCGTTCTGCGAACCGCAGAGCCTATGCCGATAGGCTGGTGCGGTTGCGCCACCAGGCAGGTCAGTAATCCACTACTAGTAACTGTAAAGATTTATAAATGTATGACAGTCAGCAAAAGAGTGCAGTGTAGCCAGGAAGGAATTAAATCTGCAAGTAACAGTGTGAAAGTGTATGCAAGTATTGCCTGATTACAACAGTTCCCAGCCTGTAAGTGTAAACTAAACATGACACTGTCCAACATATATTTTTGAGTAAAACTGCCCTGCCTGTAAGAAAATAGTACACAACCTGCAGCAGCATGTAAAGTATAGCTGCAGAAGAGGATGAAATCACATGTGTGAAATATATCCCTGTGGAAATACTGAAACATGACAGAAGTGAGACTGCTGGAAAGAACTGTAATAACTGTTGTTAAAACATGTCAATAAAGCCTAGAAGTACCAGTCTGAATAGTAACATGAAAGCAAGTGAGAGAGTGTGAGAAAGTGTCAGGAATACAGCAATACAGTAGTTATAACCCCTGAATAAACCATACTGCAGTTAGGACAGAATTAAATGCATGTGAGACTCAGAACCAAACAGCAAAATCTGTTCAAAGTGTTGCTGCATGTGGAATGTGTACACCAACATCTGGATATGTTTCTCCCAGTCTGAAATACGCAGATAAGATGATTGTCAGATATACCAAACATCCACACTTGTCCACAAGTATATCAAGCACAGGTAACAGGATGATGTATCTGAACAAAGCTCGATATGAATGTGTATGAACAGCAATAAAATGTAGATTGATGTTGCAGTAACAGTTCCATCTGCAAGGTTAAGTAGTTAACATATAGGACACTGTAGTTAGAACAGTAGTGTGTATATAACTGTAGCTATTAGAAATGTACAGCATATGTATTTGTATTCGAAGGTGTTAATATTACTTTATTTACCCCACCCTCTAACCACCTATAACCCATTCCACGTGAAAATGGTATGTGCAATCACAATTACCACCCCTGGACGTCTGTCCTGTTGGGTCATATATATTTGCATGTCTGTTGATGCATCTGCCCTGTTCATACATCCACACCTGATGGCCTGTTGCCATCAATCAACCCTGCATGTTGTTGGACTGTGTATTACTGTTCAAATTATGCATGTGTTATGCACGCTGTTCAATGGTGTGAATATCTGGGTGTTTGGTTAATGGGAATACTAATGCATGCTGTTACAACTAATTGTGAATGGTATTAAATGTCACTAACCCAAACTGTCATGACATAATGCAAAACATAGAACGACAGGGAAGGCGGGTTCCAGCGGACCCACCTCTCCCACCTCAGCTGGCGAGTGCACCTGGCACTAGTGCCGAGTCCAGACCCTCCTCCGGTGGCCCTGTGCCACCTGCGGGTGGAAGCACTGCAGGGGATGGGGCTCGCCCCCCCCTCTGCAAGTGTGGCCGGAGGAGATCCACCACTCACCCTCCGTAGCGTCCGGACTGTGGTGCGTAGGGAGATTCGGGACTCTGTCCTTGAGCCCCTACGCCAGCTCGAGGCACGGGTGGCGCAACTAACGGGCATGCCCGTTGCCCTGCCTACACAGCCCCCAGCACAGCCCTGTCCTGGGCAGTGAAGGAACAGTGGCAACTGCCTATGGGTGGGGATATCAGTTCCACTGTTGCCATCTGTGGGCTCATGGGCTCTGGATATCCAAACCTCCGTCCCCGTCAATTGTGTAACCCCCCCACACGTGTCATACACCACCCCTGTATGCGTCTTGTTTGTCTTGTCTGTTAACCTACCCAACCTACCTCCCCAGCTGTACCGACTACCTTCACCTGACATACCACTCTCACCTGAAAAAAAAAAGGGCACTCTGTACCCACAAAAAAATTACGCCCCATACATAGCTGCCCATTCCGCACACATGTCTACTGGACATGGAACCTATCAATTCCAATTGGCTGTACAACAAGTATTATTGTTGTCCTGACACCTCTCTCAGGGGTGGAAGGTTTCAAATGTCACACCAAATTACATACATATGCACAGCTGTTGCTGCTGAAGAAATGGGCAGCTATGGGCCTTACCTACATCCCTCCTGCACATCCCAAGCTTGTTTCCCTACTGTCTTACCCTCTTTGTGACCCCTTTTTCACCACTTTCCTGTCTCCCCATTTTCTTTTCTTTCAAGGAAAATAGCGCGGGTGTGCACAAGAGTAAGCACGTTTAAGTGGTTGTAAGCAGGTGTGCGCTTGTGTACGCGGAGCTAACCGCCAGTGCGCATGTGTGAGCTCCACGCAAACCAGCGCTAACCCGGTTACAACTGCTTAAAAGTGCCTTAGGCACTTTGATTGACAGGTCTTGTACTCAGTTCAAATGAAAAATAAAATCCCACTGTGAGTCCCGAACCCAGGACCTTGGCAACTATAGTCTGCATGACTTACCACTAAGCCATGACTCTTATATAGAAACATTGTGCTAAAGTAAATATATCATTTAACAGTAGGAATGAATGTAAAGGGAATAGAGATGTGTAGTACACAAAGCATGACATTTAGAATCACAAACAAAACTGGTGGATTTCCATAATAGTAGTGTGTGAACAGAAACAGCCATGCTAGTTGGAAGCTAGTAGGTAATAATGTCACCATAGCACCTTGCAAGACACACACATACTCACAGCAGGATAAGCACTGCCCATACCCCACAACCTCTTACAGGAACACATCCGGACCAAGTAATAAAATATGTGGAGCAAAGGCCCAAAACCAGGGACACATTACAAATAAAGTTACAACAAACGCAGACAGTTCTGAAAGTAACAGGGTCCACACCTTGTGGGATGTTTGGAAGGGTATGCAGTCTGGAACTTGAATGTTTGTCACCATATTCTGACTTGAGCCCAGACTGACTTGCCAGATAAAGGTGTGCATGAGATATTGACCAAATTATGAGGCAGAAATGTGGACAGCCTGCAAATATCTGTACACATGACGGGTCCAACACCACCATATTTGAATAGTTAAGAACCTAGACATAGCAACAGTGAATGTCTTACAGGGATGCCCCACAGACCCCATGTGAAATGTACAAACAGTAGGCAGAAAGGTGTAACACATGCAATGGTAACTATGGAGTCCGGAAAGTATTCACCACTCGCACAGCAGAAAAAGTGTAGTAATACATATGCTCATGCTAACCCACAGTCACAACTGCAGCATACCAGACATTTTAATGGGTGTACCCCACTGATATGTACCATTCCATGAGGCACATAACTGATAAACCTGAAGGTCTCTGGGGCCTGCTTAGCAGCATACTCAAATACCCTAATAGATGTCAAGGCCCACACCATGGCCAGACCACACTGCATGCTGTAACACCCTAGCAGATATAGCAAGCATTCCAAGGTGTGAATGTACATGGAAAATAGGAAAGCTACAGCAGCACACTACAGTCAAGACACCTAGCAGGCATACAAGTAGTGACTGTAAAGGGCAACTATTGAAGATTTAGCAACAGAGTGCAAGCAAATGTGAAAGGAAAGCACACACACACACACACACACACACACACACACACACACACACACACACACACACACACACACACACACACACACACACACACACACATTAACAATAGTAGTAGTTGTAGTTGTCAGTGTACATACACATTTAGTACAGGAAACTGGAGAAAGGAATGGAGGAATGTTAATCTACAACACACCTGGAAATATGAGAGAGATACCAACCTTTACACTCATAGAACATTGTCCACAGCATAACAGCATGGTCCCTGCCCTTAACATCTGAAAGGGCTACGCCTATCTCACACACCTTTTTATAGCACTGTTCTGAAATCACAGTGAGAACTGCAATCAGTACACAACTGGCTGCATGCAATTAGCAAATGCTGGCTAACAATTGGTGCAGAGGCCATCACATGGGCATATGCAGATACCTACAAAAGTATGCTGTACTCCATGTCCACACATGCAATACTTTCATTGCACCCTGAGAAGGACGTGAGAGACAGAGAGAGAGAGAGAGAGACAGAGAAAACTGCAATTAAGCAGACAGAAACGAATTGTTCAGCAACAGCTACCTGAAAGCTGACAACTGGGAAGTGGAGCAACAGGACAGAGAACCAGACAGCAGCAGAAGCAGCTGTGACAAACACAGGTAATGTAAAGTAATACTATAAAGGTCTACATACTGTGAACCCTCCATATGTGTCATTGGTCTGTATCCATATGTATATGAAGATGTGTAAAGGGCAGGAGACATACAGCAACTATCAGTGAAGGCTGTACATACATTTGTATGTGAGAGCATGTATGTGCACATATCAATGTTGTTTGATTGTAGGTTGTAGTGCCATGTACAAATTAGGTTACACAGCTATGTATGTTTAGCAGTATGTTAGTGTGTGTATACAGTATGGTAGACAAATATGTTGATATACCTGTCTAACATATGGATATGTATGTATGTCAACATATGTATGTGTATATATATATATGTATATATATATATATATATATATATATATATATATATATATATATATGATATGCATATATGTATACATACATAGAGAGAGAGATGTAGGAATACATAGACAGATGTCAATAGAATATTGTACCAACATATCTATGTAATGCACACATGCAGATATAGATATATGTAGATACATATACATAGACAGACTGATCTGACTACCTACAGGTATGATTGTATATGATGACCTGCAACACAGCCTGTCCCACCCCCTCTGTCACTCACACCCCTATGTGCCCCCTCCACATCTATGGCAATATATGTACATCAATATATATGTGTATATGTATACGGACATATATATATATATATATATATATATAGATATATCTATATACATATAGATATATCTATATACATATATATATATATATATATATATATATAGAGAGAGAGAGAGATGTATATAAAGTCTGAGTGAGGCACATGTGTACAGATGTATTGCAACAGGTGCCTGGTGACAAAGGCATGGAGTGAACACCAGTGTCAAATCCGGAGTATCATACCACATTCCAGATCACCCACACCAGTAACCACCAGATATGTGATTGGCCGCCCACCACTGCATGTGTCAGGGGTGAGCAGGGTCAGAAATGTGTAGAATAGTGGCCCCAATGATAGTCACAGTGGCACACTATCCCTGGAATACCTGCACATGGTATGTGTCCGCAGACATGGTGAGTCAGGTATGGACATGTAGGTCGGTGTACCCCCCACACTACATAATGGATGCCATGGTATGGACCTCACATTACAGCAACAGATATGGAGAAGGACACAGTGACATGTACAACACTGTGACAATGCACTCAAACATTACCAATGCACAGTGACTGACAACACCACAGAGTACACATATGCTACCCACATAGTGGTTACCACTCCCAGATTTACATATGGAGGTCACACCCATGACAGATGTCCAACAACCATAGTAACACCTCCCACCATCCACAACCTACATGTCTGCTGTGTGTCGTCCATGCCACTGCAATAGTGTGCACATGTGGAGGTAAGAGTTCCTACTCACAGATAAGACAGACCCTGCAATAAACCACACAGTATTAAGAAGCAAGACTCCCCATGAGTACATGTCACACATACCCCTGCTGAATGTTAGTCAGATAGGTAATATGCCATATGAGTCACCCTGTGTAACTGTGTGACAGCAGCAGTTACCATCACACCACATGTGTCACAATGGTCAGGGTAGCAGAACAGTATGCTGCTGTAGACACAGGGGCAATAGCATATTGTATAGTATTGTATTGTAATGTAATGTATTGTGTTGTATTGTATTGGTATGGTGAGGTGCCTCCTTCATGGAGTGGAACCACTGCTGCTGTGCACCAGTGTACAGGTACATATCCTGTAGTCAGGCTAGTGTTACATAGCACTCCTATATGTGTGTTTAGCTCCTGTCAGAGGTTATGTAGCATGCAACTGGGGATACCATCAGGTCCCATCCATGTTGTGTATTCTGCTGTCCTGTGGGTGTCTCTCACCTGGACATCTGTGATGATGGGGAGGTTACAGTCAGCTGGGATAACTATGCCTTATTACAGGGGAGAGGGTGGGGTGACACCTGCACTGAACCTGTCCGCCACAATGTTGTCGATATCTGTGGTGTCAGTGAAATATGTGTTGTGTACTACCTATGGGCATAGAGGATGGCTCCTGACCAGGTTGCTAACATAACTGAGGAAGGCCTCCTGGTCATCTGTAGTGTCACTCTTGAATTCCCTCTCAACGTTGCCCATGTAGTCAGTATGATGGGAAATAGATCCTTACCAGTGCTGCTCAGACATGCCCTCCCTTCAGTGAATGATGCTCTGTCTTGCAGTAGCTTCCATCTTCTGTAATACAATCTGTCTATGGCTGGGTCCACCAGACAGGATGCTGTCCCTTTGTGGAGAGTGTCTTGGTCAGATATGGGATTGCATGATCCATGCATTCTTGGAGATGTCTGTAGAAAGCAATTGTGTAGGGGTCACCATTGTGGGTTGTATCTGCCACTGGCCCAGTGGGCTGTAAGGATACCATATCACTGTTACAAAGTGTAAAGTTTGTATCTGTAATGCTATGCACTATAGTCATCTGTGCTGGTGGTGGAGGTGGGATATGTATATCCAGGGCAATCAGTGTGTGGTCAGCCCACAGTAGTTGCCGATGTAGGCCATACAGTACCTAGATACAAACCCCAGAGTGAGGAGGTGCTTCTGACCTGAATCGGTGTTCTGACTGCTGGTGTTTGGTAGTATGTCGTATGGCGTCTGCCAGGTACTGTTGCACAGTTGCTGGCCGAGCACTGATACCTGGCCATCTACATGTGTATCCACCAATAGACAGACATATGCTACATATGTGAGATATGTTGTATCATAACAGTCGAGTAGCATGTGTAGTATGTGTGCCAAAGTCTGCTGACATATATTGCTGATACCAGGTTATTTTCTTTCTCAGGTACATGGCCCACCCGCGGAACCCCACCTACTCCACAGCTGAGGATGAGGAGATACACCAGAGCCTGGTGCAGGACTATGCAATACTCTTTTCCCGCACCAGCCAGAATCAGCAGGAGAGGGCTGCACTGTGGCAAGACCTTGTCCATCGGGTAAATGATATAGGCATGCATAATAGGACATATGAGCAGGTACGACATCACTGCAGTGATTTAATCAGACATGTCCGTCAGCATGCGTCAGATATCCACAGGCAACAGGTCGCCACAGGTGGTGGGGTCGCTACACATCCCCCACTCATCAGACTGGAGGGACTACTCCTGAGTGTAGTGGCTCCAGTCCACCAGCAACAACAACAGCAGCAGACATGCATCATGATGGAGGCTGGAGCCACACAGCAGCAAGACGGTGAACGAGCAGGTAATATGTCATATGTATAGTTGACTGTTGTGTACACTGGTAGTTAATGCATGTGTGAGGTGTGTCCTTGGTTTGTAGTTGTCACCATAGTATTTAATGTGCAAGTGTGATATCCTCAATATTAGCTGCCGACTTGTGAAAGGCGACTGTTGTACTCCTGACCTGTATCATACTCAGTAACAATGGCACAGTTGTGCCCACTGACATTAGTTTCTTCATGTCTGCAGGACCCTCTGGTATAACTGCAATGCAGCCTATCCATGCTGGTGAGTGTGTATTAACAATTCCTGTAATAGTGTTGATAGTAATAGTACTATTTGGCTCACTTAGTAGTGCTCTATGTATGCATGTAGGTGTGTCTGTGTCTGTGTGTTGATATCACGCATACTGAGTACTGTACAATTGTGTGAAACTGTGTGCATGTGTGCACCTGTGCAAGTGTGCACGTGTGCATGTGTGCACCTGTGCATGTGTGCATGTGTGCATGTGTGCACCTGTGCATGTGTGTATGTGTGCATGTGTGCACCTGTGCACGTGTGCATGTGTGCACCTGTGCATGTGTGCATATGTGCATGTGTGCATGTGTGCACCTGTGCACGTGTGCATGTGTGCACCTGTGCATGTGTGCATGTGTGCACCTGTGCACATGTGCATGTGTGCACCTGTGCATGTGTGCATGTGTGCATGTGTGCATCGCTGGTAATGTGTAGACATTGTAAACTGTGTTTCCTGTTTCCTTCCCACAGGTTCTGTTGCTGCTCTGGTGTCATGTAGCAGGGAACCTGAGTCAGGTGCCGTGGGTACTGATAATGATGACATTGGTGTAATGGCACAGGAAGGTATGCCAGGGTCCGCCATTGGTCAGCCAATTGACAGTACACAGCTGTCGACCCCATCAATGCGCACAGTTATCCTGCCAATACACCCCTTGTCACCACTGTCCCTAGGTGATGGACAGCATACAGTGGGCATTGACCAGGGTAATGTGGTATCTGTGGCACATGCTTCCCCACACAGCAGCCATGGGCATGGCCCAGAGATGGTACCACACAGACAGATGTCCAGGGGTTCGTGGGAGCATCCATGGGCGTACTGCCCCTGTCAGACGTGCCCACAGAGGTCTTACAACCTCAGCTATGTTTCGGACTGTCATGCAGGCACAGTCACGTATGGAATGGTACACCAGACAGGGTCTGAGGGAGCTGGCAGCATGTCGCACAGCCATGACTGACAGTATGCGTGACATTGCGGCTGCCATCCGTGATTTCACCGATGTCGTAGACAGATGTTGTGGGGACATATTAGACCGGTTCCACAACTACATGTCCATGAGCCAGGGTGATGGTGGGCTGTTGAGGCGTCGACGTGGCTGTATGCCAGCAACAGCAGCAGCTGGCAGTCGGCGCGGATGACAACAGGGCCGCGGCTGCCCCTGTAGTGCCAGCAGCAGCCCCAGCAATGCTGGGTCTGTGCTGTCATCAGACCGCCCCAGGAGACCACGTGCACGTGGCTCTGGCCAGGCCCGACAGGGATCTGTGTCCAGTCAACGAACACCTGCTTCTGATGACAGTACCCAGTCTGGGTTGGTACCAGATACAGTCCGTAGCACCCCTGCAAGGCACAGGTACCGTGTCCGTGGCCAGAGACACTGATCTGTATGACCTGGCAGGTACAGTCTGTGGCTGTCCACAAACACCAGTATATGGCAGCCATGAGGTGGAACTGTGTGCATCCATACACACATGCAAATTGACAACACCTAGGGCTACCGCATACATGCACACACTGCATCAACATTGCCCCACCTTCTACTGCTGTCCCTCACCAACACACATACACATACATGTCAATTGGTGGTATGGGTGGCTGACTCAGGCATACCAAGTTCACACCCTGTGCATATGATGAAACTGTGCCACCTCCTGCAATCTGTAACAACTGTGCAGGTACAGGTTAACATGTTGCTGATGCACAGGTTGACCACATAGATGTGTAGTAATAGTATCATGTTGTTAACAGTACTGTGTGCTGAATTAATTGTGGGTATATCACAGCATGCCTGATGCAGTAGTTGTGTGATTGTCATGTCCTGTTGTCTACACCCATGGTAAGTACCATAGTGTATCATCTGCACATGTTGGCATACTGGTGGTAATGATGTCAACAGAAGGCTACATACATAGGTAGCACAGGGGATAGGGTAATGAATGTAGTAATACACAATGATGGACATGTAAATTGCAAGTAGCATGTTGCCCACACTAGACTCTGCAATGCAAATGTTTGAGGATGTTGATATGTGTGCAGAACTACACAACTGGAACAGGACACACAGGTGCACCCTAGCACTGCATGCACACATCTCATACCATGCTAGACAGCCCCAACACACATAACTGACTGTCACAGGAGGGAGAGTCCCCATATATGTCAGGGATACTGTGGTGGCAGGCCAGGGAGCATACATCCTACTAAGTATGGAACCACTGAGAGAAGGCTCAGTGTCTGTTATTTGACATGTGTATTACTGCAGGTATGGGCACATGGGTTTCTATCCAGTTATTGTACATCCTGACAGTACATGCATGTTCCGTACACTTGTGTGTACTGCGACTGGACCCTAGCCATCTGACCTGTGTATTTCCATGTACATGTGCATAGTGCCTGCATATTTGCAGTGTTACCTTATGGAACTGGTACAGCTTGTTTGTTGTACAATGGACTACATGGAGCCCTGTTTACTGTATCTTTGTTTGCATGCATGTTTGCTTGCAATTACCCTGGAATACCAATCATACCTGCAATGCATAGTTATAGAGCTTCTGTGGACTCCTAGTGCCATCTGCATAGCCTACTATATGTATGTCCATGTCCCACTTGACAGGTTGCCACTGTTTGACCTGTTCACATGTACATTGCCTGTGACACAGTGCATATGACCTGCCTGGCATGTGTCCACGTGAGCAGTCATATATGCTACTGCTAACTAATCACAGGCACTACACCTTCACACATTCATCTTCTGTTGAACTACCTGCTTTGCTAGGGACAGCCTGCACCTGTCACCCCTGGCCTATCAGATATTGGCAAAGGCTCTTGCTACCCCATAGTGCCTATGTTAGGCAGGGCTCAAATGACAAACCCACCTTCATAGGTATCACAAGGGATAAGACACTAAGAGCAATGCTACCCAACGCCAGATGTCTAAACCTCCAGATGCATGCACCCAAAACACTCCTTGGCATGGAAAACATCGATATCTGTGCAGTAACAGATGCCTGGTTCAGGGCTACTGAGAGCACACCAGCACTACCGGGTGTAACCCGGTTGATTTCTTTGATACAGTCACCAAGGCCATTGCCGAGGGGAAGGTGGTTCACACAGCCTACCTGGACCTTGCAAACGCCTTCGTAACAATACCCCACTTGGGCATTCTAGGGAAGCTCACCAGCTTAAATATAAGCCCCTATGTCACTAGATGGATTGCACAGTGGCTCAAGAACAGAACCCACATGGTTAGCATTGCTGGAGCCATGCCAGACCCCATAACGGTTACAGGTTGTGTCCCAGAAGGCTCAGTCCTGGGACCCTCTTGTTTGGTACATATTTATTGGAGGTACAGGCCAACACGGATGAACTGTGGCTGTCCAAATATGCAGATGACTGCAAACTGGACACCATAATCGACTCCCCAGCTGACACAAGCATCTTCCAAAGGGGCATCATAGCAACAGACAACTTGTGCCAGAGCCATGGCCGTCTGCTGAACAGTGTGTAGAAGGGGAATGTGCATCCTATAGTCTGTTCACCTAGTTGCCAAAAGGGACATTGTCCTCACACACACTAACCCCCCTCAGCCAAAAACACACACTTGCCAATTGCAGGATTCAAACCCCTACCTGACTGTTATGACACGTGAGACAGACGCATTAGCAGAGCACGCTATTTGCATTACTGGGGGTTTTCTCTTCCCCTGCTATACTTATAGAGTGCTGACATCATCAGTGTTTAGAAAAGGGAATGGGCATCCTGTAGTCTGTTCACCTAGTTGCCAAAAGGGACATTTCCTTCACACACTAACCCTCCACACAAACTTGCCATTCACAGAATTCAAACCCCTACCTAACTATGTTATGACACTTGAGACGGACACATTAGCAGAGCGCACTATTCGCATTACTGGGAGGTTTCTTTTCTCCTGCTATACTTATAGGGTGCTGACATCATCGGTGTTTAGAAAGGGAATGTGCATCCTGTAGTGTCTTATCCTATTTGCCAAAAGGGACATTTCCCTCACACACACTAACCCCTCTCAGACAAACACACACACTTGCCATTCACAGGATTCAAACCCCTACCTAATTATGTTATGACACTTGAGACGGACACATTAGCAGAGTGCGCTATTCTCATTACTGGGAGGTTTCTTTTCTCCTGCTGTACTTATAGGGTGCTGACATCATCGGTGTTTAGAAAGGGAATGTGCATTCTGTAGTGTCTTTTCCTATTTGCCAAAAGGGACATTTCCCTCACACAGGCTTACACACACACACACACACTGAGCACTTGCAGGATTTGAAACCCCTACCTAACTATGTTATGACACTTGAGACGGACGCATTAGCAGAGCGCGCTATTCGGATTACTGGGAAGTTTCTTTTCTCCTGCTGTACTTATAGGGTGCTGACATCATCTGTGTTTAGAAAGGGGAATGTGCATCCTGTGGGGAGGCAGACACCAAACACACTATGGCTAAGCTGTCATTCCCTAGGGCAAATAGCCTAGTGTTGACCTCTACACCATTATGTTTAATTGTCAAATGCACATTATTTGTTGCTGATAGACTGTTTGCATATCTTAATTGCCATAGCATTCCCTGTTGGTATGAACAACTTCTGCATCTGTGGAAAATGTTTGCATATGGGAGGGATCCACTATATCACGTATGTCTCTGTAGTCATTTAACTGTGTGCACTGGGCAGACTGCTGTAATGTGGTTGGTTCCTGGCATAACACATAACAATACCAGATATGTGTGTCCAACTGCTAAACCAAGATTTGGACTAAGTGTGTGAGCATGCCCAGTTCAGCCTTCCCATGGCATGTTGTCAAAGTGTGTGAGCATGCCCAGTGTGAGCATTCCATATGTTGGACTCTGCAGCTCACCACATTTGTGGATGTGTGTGAACTTCACAAACTATCACCCGTTTATGGTTGTGTGTTGTGTGTCATGTTGTGTAGTTACTGTACAACTGCTTTGTGTGTGAACACAACAGGATTATACTGTGCCTGCAGTGTTTGCATGGGATACTTTGCATACAGTTGTCAACATCCTTTCACACTGACCTAACACTGTAGTACTGTATAGTGTACTGGTAGTTCTTTGACTGTGGTGGACAGTATCCTGGGCTTTACTGCTATCACTGCTTTACATTTCGATAGTGGGCACAACAGCCTGGTTGGGGCCAGTTGTGTACATCTGACCATGTTGCATTCTGTTCAGATATGAACTACTTACACCAGGCTTGTCCAACATTGTTAGTGTATTCCACAACATAGGTGTACAATTGCAAACACTAGCGATGTGCCCTAGTCCATGTCTAATGCAAGTTGGAGAGTGTGTTTGTCCTTCAACACACATTGTAAGAGGAGTTTGCCATGACATATGTCATGGTTAGTATACTGTGCCTCTGTCTACCTGTGACATGACAGTGATACCCAGGATAAACCTACCATCTCCCGTCCACCCATCAGGATTCCTATTGGGGAAGATTGATAAGTGACTCTATGGGTAGCCTGTGCTGAGGGTTCACTCATGGGTGGGAGTGGCTTCTGTGTTATGGATCACACAGTACAGCTTGTCCTATGTAAGTCAGTGCTGGGGTTCAGGTCTCTCATGTGCATAGCTCACTGCCATTCAGATTGTACTAGGTGCAGCATGTTTATTGATGCCAGCAACACAGGCAACACATGGCATCTGTGTAGGCTGTTTGATACACCTGATGAGGTACTGTTGGGGACTTTACAGTTGATGGAGGTGTCTGCTGAGGTACATCCCACAGGGGCTATTGTAGTCGATTGTACCACTGATGCAGGATGACTGCAGAGCCACAATGACCTCCCCTTATGTAGATCTGACAGCCTTCATGATTAGGTGGGTATATGGTATGTTTCTGTAAACATTACAGCACATGTTTGTCCATTGCAGGATATCTATCACCCTGTGTCCCCAGGTCTCTCATTACATGTTAACTACATAATGGGTTAACATCTATGTGGTAATTGGTGGGCACTTACTGTATATCCACGGGGGTTGACTATACACGTTTCTGCACTTAGCTTGCTGACATAGCTATGGCACCAGTTGTCTGTTTCTATGTGGCCCTTTTGTGGTATGCATGTGTCAGCTGGCGGATCATATGTGGTGAGCAGTTCGTAGTCCTCTGCAAACATGTTAGGACACAGTCCTTCCATGTTTGCCTCTACCTATGGGACATATATACCAGACGAGGGAGATACCAGGACAAAGCCTTGTGGGATGCCAGTTATATCTGGTTTGTAGTCTGACATGGCTGAAGCATGTCTGACCATGTCTGTTCTGTCCTTGGTCTGGTTTGCAACCCCTCTACTGACATGTGGGTTTATATTTACGCTGGTGAGCCTATCTATACTGAACATGTAGGGTATTGTATAGAAGCCTTTGCAAGGTCCAGATACACTGTGTGGAGCACATTGCCCTCATCAATGACCTTAATGACTGTTTCAATTGAGTCAAACATGGTTAGGGGCAGGCTCTGCATTTCAGAAGGCCACACTGGGTTGGGTCTGGTGTCAGTAGGTCCCCAACATCCTTATGTCTGTGGTACATGCTGATCCCTTCCATAGCTGTGCAATCTGGGCTTCTCAGGATTCTGGGGTAGTACTGTTCAGTATCCATTCAGGCAACACCTTTGTTGAGAAGGACCACTGTTGTTGTACACTGCTCTTTGGGTACATATTCTGTGGTAAGGCTGACATTGAGCAGTAGTGTGGTTTGGCATTCCATTCATCTTAGACTCCATGTTGCACTAAGCCCAGGACACCATCTCATACCATTGCTGCTGTGTGTTTTGCTTTGGAGATGTTGTCTGTTACCTCAGCATCTGCAATGTCAGGGGGCCAGCAGTCTGCTGGGATAGATATTCTGCATTCGTGGGGGGGGGTTTGCACTGCACCTGTCAGGATGTATGTTGGCAATATGTGTGTGTGTTTGTGGTATTTGTGTGATTCAGGGCATATCTGTGAATTCCCAACATGGCTCCTGCCATCAGTTGTGTAAGCCTTGGGATTCTCCTTAGTGTCCTGTACAATTTGTATCTACATAGGTTCATAGGTTCATACTAGGCTATCCACCCTGGGCATTTGTTAGCCTAGCCAGAGTGTGTGTGGCTTTTGAGACCCCTTGCTATGTGGATATTATGGCCATTTATGATTTGCTTTGCTGTGCCTCTGTCTGGACATGACACAGTGAAGACCCCCACTGTAACTCTACAATCATCCATCCACTTGGCAAGATTCCTGTTGAACAGTGTCAGTGAGGGGCTCTGCCTAACATGGAGTGGGATTCTTGTCCAGGGTGTGGGGAGCCTCTGGATTATGTATCTGTCCCACTGGCACATCCTATTTCATTATTTGTTGAGGTTGACATCTCTCACTCTCGCAGCTCCAATGGATATGTGTTGTCTGGGGTGGAGCATGTCCATTACTCCTGTGTTGGGCATGGCCTCCTCGACAGGCATGCAATGCCTCTGTGTGGGCGGTCTGTGACTGGAGTCAGCTGGGGTGTCTACAGCCAGGCAGCATATGACATATATGTGAGACACTTTATCCTCTTGGTGAGGTACCTTTGAGGTCTTTCTAACTGCTGCAGGTGTCAGGTAAGGTAGATCCCATATGAGGCATTGTACTAGATTATGGGTGTGATTGGGGAAAAGTATAGGGGCACAGTGACCTCTGTTGCCGTAGATGTGACTCCTTTCCTGATACGGTGTCACATGTAGACAGTCTTCCTAGCCACATTGGCAATGTGGGTGTCACATAACAGGTTACTGTCCACTTGTGTCCCTAGGTCCCTGGTTACTCCTTCCATACATAATGGTTTACCACCTATGTGGTAATTTGTGGTACCTTGTTTGGTATTTGGTGGGACATTCATACTGTCCAGTGTCTTCAGGACGGTTGGGGGGGGGGTTATTGTGTGTGAGAGTGCAGTCTGTAGCATGCTACAGACTGCACAGCAGTCTTGCCTACAGTTAGTTGCACATGGGTGACCTCCACTGCCTTGTGCATTGTCAGTTACCTGGACGTATGGGTGTCTGTGCTGCCTATGGATACTCACCCTCCTTTTATGTTGTGTTCCAGGTTTTGGTTCCATGACACATGGTACGTGGTATAACCTGGTAGTGCTGGTGTGCTGTCAGGAGCCTTGCAGCAGGTTTCTGTCACTGCACAGACATCGATGTTCTCTATTCTGGGGATGGCCTCGGGAGCATGCATATTGGGGTGTACACATCTGGCATTGGTCAGCATTTCCCTTATGTTTCTTCCCACTTATGTTTTCTCGGGTGGTGGGTCGGTCTTTTCAGCCTTGCCTACAAAAGGCTGTATGGAGGTGGCAAAGGCCTTATCCAATATTCAGACGCCCAGGGGTAACAGGTGCAGGCCATCCCAAGGGCAGCTGCATGGCTTGTCAAGCATGACATCCCAAGCAGACAGACATTGGATCCCCTTGGAATGACTCCAGTAAGTGTGCTACTTGCTCTGACTGATCATTCCATGTTTGTACTGTGGCATTATTCTTGGTAAGGGTAGGTTGCTGCGAACGGTGAGTGTCATACCCGCCTGGACTACATAATCGGATAGCTCATCTGTGTCTCTTTACATGTTGTCTAGGGCAGTACATCTCAGGTCATTCACACCAGCATGGACTATGACTGCATCATATTTCTATTTGCTTTGGAGTGGCCTACATATTTCTGTTATGTGGCATATTGTGGCAGCCTACAGGCAGCTTACTGTACCCTTTCCCTTGTTCAGTCTGGTGTGCGGGACAGCAGTGTGTCTGACTATGGAGTCACCTATTACAACTGTATCAGGCATGTTGTTTCTCCTTCTGGCCTGTGACTGTTTGGCACAGCAGCTTTGTGTGCTATGTGTTGCATGTGCTATGTTTGGAGGCTGTTTCATTGGGTGTCTGCTTTAGAGGCCTCTGTTGGTGTGCTGTGTTTGTGATTTCTGCCTCCGGGAATGTATTTCTGTGTTTATGTGTTTGGTTTGCAATTGTGATAGGTCTATGTGGGTATGTGTTTGTGGTGTGTGTGGTTACCTTCTCCTACTGACTTGTTTTGGGTGTACTGAGTTGGGGGAGCTCTGCCTTCGGTTTGGATGGATGGTTGCATCTCTCACATATATTTGTATTTCTTGGGTGGAGTTGGGGGTTGTCTGTGTACTTGGGGCAGGTGTAACATTGCCTCAGGATTCACAGATTCCACTTGTTGTGGCTGGCCTTAGTGGATTGCATGTGTGGACAGATTTTATTGCCATACTACTGATCAGTAATTACTTCATTGTTCATGTTTGCTCTATCATGTAGTAGCTTCCTCATTCTCTTGCATGTTTTGGTTATGGCTGGTGTCCACCATGCCAGATTTAGGCACTGTGTCTTGTTTTAATTTGGGACTGCATAATCCAAGCATTCCTGGCAGTGTTCATGGAATGGCTGTATTACAGGTTCTGGGGTGTGGCCCATATTTTGCACCTGCACGGGACCTTTAATGGATTCCACATCAGTTTGGAGGTGTGCAAATATTGCTTAGCACATGTTTTCCACTGTGGTTTTCTGGCCAGGGACTGTGGTCAGGATTTGTATATCCAGTGTGATTACTATATGGTCTGGTTTTACCAGTGAGCAATACACTTCTCATCTTGACATCCCGTACCCATGTTGCTGATTATCACATCCAGTATGCTTACCCTCTTGTGGGGTGGTACGTTGTTCCTGGGCCTTTTGGTTTGTGGATTCGATGAACTTTTGTCCTACACTGTTGCAGCTGGTATAATGCTCCCAGTCTATATGTCTGGGTATTTGCAGTCGCCCAATATAATGTGGTTTGGAGGACTTGATATATTCATGTATTCCAGCATAGGCCGGGTGCAGTTCCTGGTGTTGGGCCAGTAGTCTGTAGCAGGCTATAAACTGGGGGGCAGTTGTAGCCATTGTTACTTGAGCATGGCTAGTCCATGCTGCTTTTTGTGGTGGTACCAACATGGGGGTGTGGTTATCCTTGACAATTCTTGCTAGTCACCCTCCTTTTGTAGCTTGTTCCAAGTTTTGAGGATGTACAGCACAGTATGAGGTGTAATCTGGTAGTGTTAGGGTGCTGTTGTGAGCCTTGCCTCAGACTTCTGTTACAGCACAGTTATCAACATTCTCCATACTGGGTGAGCTTAGACTGCATGCATCTTGCTGTTTCAACTTATCCCTTATCTTATTCTTATCCCTTCTGGTACCTCTGGAGATAGGTTTGTGTTTTGAGCCTTACCTATTCAGGGCACACTGTGCGTGACAACAGCCTTTGCCAGTATCCATACGGCCTGCACTGATAGGTGCATGCCAGTCCTAGCAGGTGGTGCATCATGTCATGCTCAGCATGTCATCCCAGACTGGCACACATTGGGTCCCCTATGCCTAACTGCAATACTTCAGTCAATTGTTGCACTTCATCATCTCATTGTCATGTTGTGGCATGCTGCTTGTTGAGGGTAGGATGTTAGTCGGGGTCCTCAGGTGTGCATATGGTACTTGGTGTTACATTACTTAACACATAGCATTCATGCCTCAGGTGGTGCTGCAGGGCTGCCTCTGTCGGATGCACATATTACACTTCCCTGTACATGTTTGTGAGCAGGTTGTGTCACGTTAGGCATCCCTGTTACTATATGAGTGAGTCAGAGAGGGCATCATTCCCAAGGTTCCTACTGAGCCAATGTATGTGCTATGCGTTGCCTCTTTGCCAAGGCCAGGGCATACTGGGCACGCCTCCTTCTGCCTACTGGGGCAGGCTCAGGTTGTTCCTCCTCCGAGTCACACTGTGCCTGTGGTGGCCTTGGCGATGGTGGGGGGCTGTTTGGCCCAGCCCTATGCTGGTCCTGCTGCAGCT
The DNA here is from genome assembly GCF_019279795.1 of Protopterus annectens. Classification (NCBI taxonomy): domain Eukaryota; kingdom Metazoa; phylum Chordata; order Ceratodontiformes; family Protopteridae; genus Protopterus; species Protopterus annectens. The sequence continues at coordinate 353,881,659 of NC_056727.1, read as the reverse complement.
GTTTTCGCAAGATCATATTATGTAGCATAGCACATACCATGACAATTTGGGTACATGTAGTTGGTGTGTACTGCAAGGCTCCACCAGATGTGTCCAGACACCGGAACCGTGACTTGAGCAGCCCAAACACACGCTCTATTACATTACGTGTTTGTGCGTGTGCCTCATTATGGCATTCCTGTTCAGGTGTGTGTGCATTTCTGATGGGTGTCATCAGCCACGGCTCCAGTGCATACCCAGCATCCCCCACTAGGTGTCCGTGCGGGATGTTCCCATTGGCAAATGTCTGGTACAGCTGCGTCAAATGCCAGATGTGGGAATCGTGGTAGCTCCCAGGACAGCCAGCACACACATTCATTATTATGCCCTGGGCATCACACACGACCTGGCAGTTGATGGAGGGGAAGCCCTTGCGGTTGATGTATGCCCTACCCTGCTCACCGTCTGGTGCTTTGATGCGTATGTGCGTGCAGTCTATTGCACCCACTACCTCAGGGTATTCCGCTATTTGCTGGAAGAGACGCATGTTGCTGGCCAATACCTCAGGGGCATTGGTGAAGCATACATGATCACCGACATGTGCTGACATGGCATCCAGGAACTGGTGCAGTACCCTGGAAGCTGATGCCTGTGATATCCCCATCATATCGCCAGTTGGTCTCTGGAAGGTACCTGTTGCTAGTATTCTTAGGCCAACACATACCTTGGTTTCCACTGGGATGGGTTCCCCTCTGTTGGTTCTGTGTGTGAGGCGTGGCCTGCACAGCTCCACTATTTGCTGCAGGAGGTCTCTGTCCACTCTATAGCGCTCTACTATCTCCAGCTCATGTAACCCGTGGTAGGTGACCCTGGGCCTGTACACTCTTCTCCGTCTCCTCACTGCGGGTTTTCTGGCACCATCTGCATTGTCACCACCCTCAGCAAGTCGCCTATGTCTCATTATGACAGCTATGGCAGCCCCTAACATTTCTGCTCTGAGTTCAGCTTTTTCAGTTTTCACTTCTGATAACTTAACTCCTGTCTTGCAGTGTCTCTTGAGAGAAACATTCTGTACTGCTGTTTGCAAAGTTTTAAGTGCTGAGCTGGCCTAGTATTCTGCCTGTGTAATTGCCTGCATCTAATTGTTTTCACCTGCTAGCTCCAGCAGTATTCCCTGCTAACTTCCTAGTACATCTGTTGCTTCCTTTTTCCTGTCTGTTTCCTCAGGGTGGAGCCGTGTGCAAACCAGCAGAATCACGCTCACAGTGGCTTACACGCGCGCACACATACTTACACAGTTTTGGATCTGCTTATTCAGATTAAAACGCGTGCACGCCCGCGCAAATGGTGTTAAACATCTCCCAACATGCTCCCACATGCTCAGTCTGCCTTACACGCCAAGACACTGCCTTACACGCCGCGCACACTGCCTTACTCTCGCTTCGTGGCGCAAGATACACGTCCAGCAAGAAACTTTGGTGTAGGCAACAGTGTACACCTTCCATTTCTTGACTTTCTCATGTTTACTTAGTGGCACACCTCTTTCCTTGATATCTGTCTGACATCTGTCATGTAACTCTAACCTCCAATGAACTCCATCTCTTTCTACCATTCCCCCCTGTGATGTCACCTATCTCCTACTCTGTTCCTCCCCCGTATGTAACTCTTACACTACTCAGAATGTGCTCATTTGCTATGTGACAGTGGAATTCAGTATCCTTACACTCATTTGCATCAGATTGCCTACTAATGCTTAGTTACATCTCTTAGACTCAGCTTCCCCCCTTAGCAACCACTACACGGTGGCCATGTTGGTTTTCCTCTGCTGGTCCCTCCATTGACATTCCATGTATTGCATAAAACCTACAATTGTAGGTTTAAAACCTTCGTTTTTATGTTCTATGCAGCGCAGCCCGTTTGTGTGGGGCTGCGCTGGGTTTACACATCGGCAATTGCCGAAAAAAAAAAATTATAATTTTCAGATATTTGCATGGGGTTACCTTGCCAATGGCCACATATTTGGCCATTGGCATGCTGCCTACAACATATGCACCCTTTATTTGGAGCTGACATGGCTCCATTGCCGTGTTTGCAGAAACGTACTCAGTTGTCAACTGAGTACATTTCTGCAGCTAAAACGGCTCTTACACAGGCTGTTCTTGGCTTCCTGGATCGCTAATCAGCCTCATTTGCATGCTATTCGGCTGCAAGTGAGGTGATTAGCTTATCCACGCCCACTCCGTGTAAGAGCCGTTTTAGCTTGACTCTTACACGGACTTTGGGCTGTTCCTGGATTGCGAAGGCTGCATGGAGTCTTACACTACTCTTAGACTCCGTGCAAGCCTTCGTGAATCCGGCCCATTGTGTCTCTGGCTGCATTCAGACCTGTTTGATAGAATCTTTATGGCCTAAACCAAGTCATTTAATTTCAGGCTATTTTTCTTAAGGTTAGCTGGACTGAGCTTAACCCCTTCCCTTCCAGTGTCCCCTGTTTAAAAAAAAAAAAAAAAAAAATATATATATATATATATATATATATATATATATAGATAGATAGATAGATATATATATATACAGCAGTTGCAACGCTACAACCTGACATACATGTATATTTATTTTCTGTCCAGCAGGACCCACTGTTGATACATTTTTAACACAAGCATCTGTACAAATCAGTTTGATATTCAAATGACATAATTCTTTACAAACCTCCAGCTAGCTATCCTGGCATATGTTACACATGCACTGCTCTACACCCTCTGGCAGAGCTGGCACTATCTCAAATCATTACACTTATCCCTATATTCCAGTCTACCATATCTACAATTATTCCTTCCTGGATGGCAAGCACCTCTATGTTCATCACTCAAAGTTTTATGAAATAAAATTAAAAAAAAAAACACTATAGCAAAACACAACAGGGTCTTTAATTACGCAACGTTTTGAGTTCTTTCATTCCAACTGAAAAGGAACTTCACCAGAAACAATGTGATCTCTACTTTCTTCCTTTTATACACTTAAAAATGGTGCCAAAAAACACAGACAAAATTTAAAGGTATATACACACATTAAAATACCAATATTACTCCCAAACTTCCTGCATCCAATATACATGCATACTAAACACCAATACCATTAAATATAGATGTAAATATTGTATAAAAAACCTTAATAGCAGATGCATTAAGAATTAATAAACAGTAAACACATGAAGTAACTTAAATGATCAACTGAGCTGTTTAAAACATTTTAGAAAGGTTTGCTGGTTTAAGGCCTATGACAGGCAGTCTGACTTGATTTTCAAAATAGGCTTGACAGATATTTAGTCACTGAGGCAGTGGCATTTAATAAAACTGCCAGTGAAGCTCAGTCTTCTCAACAAAGGTTTCCCAATCACCACCCCTTTCCGGGCATTACACCTTCTCTAAAATGGTAAAGCCAAATTTCCTTGCACACCAAATAATGCTTATAAAGGGCATTACAAGAGTTGGCTTTACCAATTGCATACACATGCAGATATGTTCTTATCCACAAAGGTCCAGTAGTCTTTCCTACATAGAATGATGGACAAGATATGCAGAAGGTTACATATAAAACACTCTTAGTTTTGCAGTCAAATTTGCCCTTAACTATAATCAGTCTAGGAAAACCTTCCACAGAAAAACTGCTGCCTTCAAAAGTAAATCTACATTGTTTGCAGGTTCTACTCCACTTCATGCCCCAATCTTTTGTAGAAACATTGTCATAACTCCTGCCTGTTTCTAGGATGGTTTTATAATTTTTGTTATTTTTAAAAAACAAATCTAGGTTGTTGCCCCAACTGGTTGGTTAACCCTAGGCATCCAAAAACAGTACTCTGGTGTGCATTGATGGAACTTTTCAAAGAAAGGATGTCTTTGCTGTATTGCAGGACCAACACCTGTGAAGGGTTATCGGGACTTTTATCATTGTTTTTACCCACAGTGGATCCAAGTTGTCATATAAGAGAACCATATCTAAAATGTCTGTGTTCCATCACAAAACTGCTAATATTGTCCAACATGCTCTGTGGGTAGCCCCTGCTTTTGAACAGGTAGCATCAACTTGGAAGTTGGTGTCATCAGAAACTAATCTGCTAAGCCTAATCAGTTGCTTGGAAGTTGATGTCATCAGAAACTAATCTGCTAAGTCTAACCAGTTGACCTCTCACCAAATTATTTTTCTGCCATGCAGGATGTTGATTATCAAAATGCAAATATGCATTCAAAAAAAGTGTTCTTCCTGAATATGTTGGACTCATATATTTGTTCTTTGAAATTTTTGTGCAATGTGATGTTAAGAAAATCAATAGAATGTGTACTCCATTGGTGGGTAAATTCTAGGAAGTTGGAGGAGAGGTTTAAAAATTCCATAAAATACTTCCAATTCCTCTGAACTGCCCATCCATAAATTAAATATGTCATCCAGGTACCTGAGATAAACTCCAATCATAGAAGGAAAGGGTGAAAAAAACATGGAGGTTTCCCAGAACCATAAAACTGCATTGACAAATATGGGAGCTGAAGATGCCCCCATGACCATGTCTCTGTGTTGTTTGTAATATTTACCTTCATAGTATACAAAGTAGTTAGTCAGCACAAACTCCATACACTGGAGGATCAACCTAACTTCAGTATCACTCAGATCTGTGCCCCTGACCATAGCTTGATGAAACCAGTCCAAACCCTCCTCATGGAGGATGACAGAAAATAAATCTTTGATGTCTGTTGTAACAAAGAGGACCTCAGGCAAAAACATGACTTTAGACATAATCTCAAGAAAATGCCAGAAGTCCTTTAGTATATGTTGCATATCCACTGTAAATGATTTAACCTTAAATTATACAAATTTGGCCAAAGGTTCTATTTTGGACCCAGCAGATGCTACAGTTTGTCTTGGGAGGGGGTCAGACATCAATTTATGAATCTTAGGAATTCCAAATATTGCTGGGATCCTAGGCTTGTTCACTACTAAAATTCCCTAGTGTTCATAGGTAAATCAAACGTCATGAAAATCTCCTCCAAAATCAAATCAATGGTGTGGTAAGCAACGTTGATTTTGTTCTGTCAAACCTCAATAAAAATTCCATTATGTAAATAATCCAACATTTTGGAGGAATAACAACGTTTGTCCATTATGATCACTCCTCCACTTTTATCAGGTTTCATGATGCGCAAATGTTTATCATTGGCCAATTTGTATAACAGTTCCCTCTCTTCAGGAGTCAGGTTGTAAAATTTGGGTTTTCTATTCTTATAACACCATTCCCTCACCCTTTTCTTGAATAACCGTTTGAATAAGTGAATGCTAGGTAAGAGGAGTGGGTTAAAAATGTTAGTTCTTTTTAGACCAAAACTAGAAGAGCTTTGGTCATTAGGTGGCAGAATACATTGCAAGTTCATCTTCCTGGTAAACAGTGTGAGATCAGGGAATAAATCAACCATATTGGGCTGGCTAGAAGGCACATATTTAAATTATTTTTGAAATAAAGTACCAGAGGTGTGAGTGATGTTAAGTGGGGAAATTCTGTATATCATACAGCCCCCAAAGTTCAAAACAAAATCAGTACCTTTTTTTCCTTTACCAGAGATTTTGGGAGGATTACTTCCAAAACTCTGTTCTGGTGGTTGGTTCTCCGAAAAACCTGTTGGTGATGTCGTTCTTGGGGGCTAGAGGATTGATTGGCTTGTTTTTCCCTTCTCTCCTCTAACCTCTTAGATCTATGGGGGATGTTACCATCCCCATGTTCTCCGCTGACTTCACCCAGATCATTATCGGATGTTGAACCACTGTTGTCCTTTGGTTCTCCTCCTCCATGTGGGGTAGGGTACACTTTGTTGTTATAGTCATTTATGTCTCTGAGAATCTTTCTCTGTTTCATTTTAAAGGAAGCTGTCTCCTGTTCCGACACCTTATTAGAACGGACTGAAATTCCTCACATTGATGCTCTTACAAAAGATCTTTCTGTATCTCGGAATCAAGATTATGAATTTCCTCCTGTAGCTGGTTAAGCTGCCTCAGATTATCCCAAACAATAATTTTCATATATTCAGTACCTATATGATCAAAACATTCCACTAGTTCAAAATGCAATAGGGACCCATGGATGACCCTATTGGGGTATTTCCAAATGTTTAAGCCTTTGGGTACTCACTTGTTACTAATACAATAGTTGACAAAAGAATTGTCCAACTGTATTAACTTTAACTTAGTCAATAATGATTCAGATTTATTAATTATTGCTTCAAACGCAAGTTCACAATCATTAAACTGTCTGTTCATCTCAGACCTCTGGACTACTCATACACTAAACAAATGTTTCAGGGTAAACCAATCCTGAATGTTGAAGCTTAACTTAGAATTGGAGGCCGCATTCGTATCAATAGAATTGGTGTTCAAACATTTGGTACGTACTTCAGCATAAGATGAAACTTTTTCCATACTTGGACTGGATCTGCCATTGTCAGCAATCCTTGTTGATTACTAATGCAGCTAGAAGCTGCATCCAGAGAGTCCACACGGTCCCTACGCTGATCCATACATTCTATCAAAACAGTAAGATCCACATGTGTGTTTTTATGACTGAAGTAAGTGGAGCTGGCTTCCAAACCAGAAAACAACTCTGTTTGTGACAGTCTGTAGCAAACTGAAACAACCAAATACAACAGAGTCTTTAATTACACAAAGTTTTGAGTGCTTTCATTCCAATTAAAAAGGAACATCATCAGAAGCAATGTGATCTCTACTTCCTTCCTTTTATACACGTAAAAAAGGTGGCAAAAACACCAGCAAAATTTAAAGGTATACACACAGTAAAATACCAATACTATTCCCAAGCTTCCTGCATCAAATATGTATGGATGCTAAACACCAATACCACTAAATATAAAAGTAAATATTGTATAAAAAAACTTAATAGCAGATGCATTAAGAATTAGTAAACCGTAAACATATGAAGTAACATATATGATCAATTGAATTGTCTAAAAACATTTTAGAAAGGTTTGGTTGTAAAAGTCCTATGACAGGCAGTTTGACTTGATTTTCTAAATAGGCTTTATAGATATTAAATCATTAATACCTGGTGGGCAGTGGAATTTAATAAAAGTTGCCAGTGAAGCTCCCTCTTCTCAACAAAGGTTTCCCAATCATCACCCCTTTCCAGGCATTCTACCTTCTCTAAAATAGTAAAGCCAAATTTCTTAAAATCCTTGCACACCAAAGAATGCTTATAAACGGCATTACAAGAGTTGGCATTACCAGTTGTATACACATGAAGATAAATTCTTGTCTGCTAAGGTCCAGTAGTCTTTCCTACATAGAATGCTGGACAAGATAAACAGAAGGCTATATATACAACACCCTTAGTATTGCAATCAGATCTGGCTTAACAATAATTAATCTGGCAAGCCTTCCACAGTAAAACTGTTGCCTTCAAAAATAAATCTACATTGTTTTCAGGTTCCTCACTACTTCATGCCCCAACCTTTGGTTGAAACATTCTTTATTAGTTTTAAAAACAAATGAAGATTGTTGCACCAACCCGGTTGGTTAATCCGAGACATCCAAAAACAGTACTCCAGTGTGCATTGATGGAACTTTTCAAAGAATGGATGTCCTTGCTGTATTGCAGGACCAGCACCTGTGAAGGGTTATCTGGACGTTTATCTTTGTTTTTACCCACAGTGGATCCAGGTTGCCATATAATGGAACCATATCAAGAACTATTGTGCTCCATCACAAAACTACTAATATCATCCAACATGCCCTGTGGATAGCCCCTGCTTTTGAACATTTATAAAAGTTTGATAACAACTTGAAAGTTGATGTCATCAGAAAGTAATTTGCTAAGCCTGATCAGGTGACCTCTCACCAAATTCTTTTTCTGCCATGCAGGGTATTGACTATCAAAATGCAAATATGCATTCAAAAAGTGTTTTTCCTGAAAACGTTGGAGTCATATCTTTGTTCTTCAAAATTTTTGTACACTGTGATGTCAAGAAAATCAATAGAATGTGTGTTCCATTGGTGGGTAAATTCTAGGAAGTTGGTGGAGAGGTTTAAAAAGTCCATAGAAAACTTCAGTTCCTCTGAACTGCACTTCCACACATTAAATATACTTTCCAGGTATCTGAGATAAACTTCAATCATAAAAGAAAAAGGTAAACTTAAAACCATGGAGGTTTCCCAGAACCATAAAACCATATTGGCAAATATGGGAGCTGAAGCTGCCCCCATGACCATGCCTCTGTGTTGTTTGTAATATTCACCTTTGTAGTATACAGTGTTGTTAGTCAGCACAAGCTCCATACACTGGAGGATCAACCTAACTTCAGTAACACACAGATTTGTGCCCCTGACCATAGCTTGATGAAACCAGTCCAAACCCTCCTTTTGGTGGGATGACAGAAAATAAATCTTTGATGTCTATTGTAACAAAGAAGGCCTCAGGCAAAAACATGACTTTAGACATAATCTCAAGAAAATGCCAAGAGTCCTTTAGTATATGTTTCTTATGAACTGTAAATGATTTAAGCTTAAAGTCTACAAATTTGGCCAAAGGTTCTATTTTGGACCCAGCAGTACCCAGTGGAAATATATGCTAAAATTGATAAAACCAGTAGCTTCATGTTAAGCTGTAGCTAGTGCAGGGCAAAGGAGGTGCCTGCCCTAGGCAAAAGGAGTTAGGGGACATGATCAAAACTATACAAGAAGTACTGACCAGTCCCTGCAAGTCAGTGATGTGTATGTGCCAAATGGTTTGCAAGCAGTATTTGCAATCATTTTAACATCCATGTTATCAATTGCAGCTGCTCAAATTATTCACAACACTGCTTACATTCTGTTTGTATGTGGGTTAGGAACTGTGACAAGGAATTAGCAGAGCTCTTGGCTACTGGTTTTGAAACGGTATTTGTATCAAACATAAATATTTTTGGTCATCAACTCCAGCTTTAAGGCATTGTTTATGTTCTTAACTCTGGAGGACATTTTTTTTTCTTTTCACCCAGTCCTTACTTCTGGAGTATTCTAATTTCTGCTTGATTATGGCTGACACCAAATGCAGCAATAAAACCCAAATTCCTACATAACAATTATTCTCATCTGTTACTGTTTCTTCCACATTTTGGTATAAGGAGGACCATGCCTCCATGCCAACCACTTTAAGAAACAGATGATGCGTGCATTATACAAATGCCTTTGAATAATGTTTTATACTCATTTTGTCTAGGTGCATTGCTTGTAGACCCTCAATCAAATGGCAAAATTGGTTCAAGTATGTTAAAGTTCTACTTTTTCTAGATGGGTTAGTTAGTCCATTAGCATTTCACATAAACAATCTTGTCCAATGACTACATCATGAAACACCCAACCCCGTCTTCCTGCTAAGAGTGTCCATAGCTTTGTCATACAGGTGAACCATCAAATTAACTTTAGACTTTGCACAGTTACGAGAATGGATGACTACATTTCTCATAAATAACTTACTAACAACCAAAACTATATATATATATATATATATATATATATATATATATATATATATATATATATATATATATATCAAACCAAATAAATATATAAAAATACAATATTTTTTTTCTTTTTAGTATTCTGCTATATTGTAGGTCATTGAATTTTCATGGACAAAGGTAACTGAGTGCTTGTGGACCGAGTTTCCTTTATTTAATTTTCATTGGTGGTTTGTGGGATTCAGGAGAAACTCCCTGTCTCTCCTAGGTATGTATCTGTTTGGAACTGCGAGCAGTCAGGATTTGAGTAGTTGCATGGACGTGAGTAACACAAAGACACAAAGAGAAACATTGTGTGTCTTTGCCCATGTTAGCAAGTTTGCATGTGGGCATTTAAATAAGGGAGCATCTTACTACAGGATTGTTTTTATTTATTTATTTAACATTTATTTACTGGGAAAATCCAACTTGGAACAAAGCCAATTTTCAGCAGAGGCCCCAGGGAGAAATGCTCCATATGCATGTCTTTGTAACATGGGAGGAAACAGGAGCATTCAGAGAAAACCCACATGGACATAGGGATGACATGCAGACTCCGCACAGAAGGCACCCCAGCCGAGAATCAAACTGGAAAACCTCTTGCTGTGAGGCAACAATGCAACTGCTGCACCGCTGCGCCATTTAAATCATTATTTGTTCTCTTTCACTGCTATTTTAATCATATTTTAGCTCAGGAATGAACTGAAGGCTTAACTGACAATTACATGTGAGTAATAGATACTCATCTTCCATAACTACAGTTTTACAAATTAAAGTTAACTGCAAGAAACAGACAGATGTTTTTCTTCTGCTTTGTATAAGATAATACTTATTGTAATAGGCCTTGTAAATCATTATTCAGACTCTTCTCACCTGTTTTGTTTCATCATTATTTTTATGTACATGTATACTTTATTTTTAAACTGGTTAATTTTTTTTTGCTGTAGTCCTCTGCACGTATCACTTGCTGTCTCTTTAAAAGACTGTTACTATTTTGATTAACTAATGAATTCAGTAAGATCTATTGTATGTATTTTACTGCATCAAATGCTGATTTGTTTTTAATGTGTTATATTATATTTACTTTTAGTTTGCTTATATTTTTATTTTTGGAAATAAAGGTAATGTGTTATTATGTTCTTTCTGTGAAACATAGATTCATTAAATATGCATGTCCCTGAATACTTGTTAGCTCAGGGTTTTCTACTTTTGTGTTGTTATTGTAAAAAATGTTTTTAGTGTAAAGAGCTTATAACTTGTCTGGTGTGTGTAATTGAAAGATTTTTGGAACATAATAACAACAAAACTAGATAACACAAGTGGCCGATGCCTAAGTAAAATATATGAGAGTACTCTCAACATAGAGCAAGTATGTGGAGAAATGGACAGGTGACTATAAATCTCTTACTTGTAATGAAGTTGATGATGAGATTTCACTTAAGGGGAAAGAAGGCGTCAAAACATAGAACAAGGTTTAGAACAAAACATGCCAGAGGTAGCCAGTTTAAGTGTGATAAATGCAACAAATAATCAGGAATCCTGTGAATGACAAATAAGATTAAATAGATATTTATTAAGAAAAACTAAGAAAATAATATTTTTTTATACCTAAGCAGTCAAAAAATAGTCTTGTAGGAGTACAATTAAAGGAAAAGGAAAATATGTTGAGAAAAGATGAGAATTAGGAAAAATATTATTAGGGAACGTAAAATAAATGTAAAAGATCATCTTAATAATGTTGACAGTAATATCGAGCATCTAGTCAATAATTCATCGACTATGGGTGGTATAACAAATTCTGAGATTGTAGTAAATAATTCATCGGGTGTAGATAATACCTAAGCATATTTTCTCTGTAATCATGTAAAAAACAACATGGCAGAATATGTACAGCTGTGATTCAGGATAAGTAAATAATAATAATAATGATGTCAGATTATATGACTGCCAAAGAACCACAACAAAATAGTGTTTACCCAAGAGTGCATAGCAAAAATATTCAAATCAAATTATGAATACATAATTAATAAACACATAGAAATATAGACTTGGGGTTTGATAATGCTGTAACAAGCAGGCATCAGTCTCAATTTGATATTCATAAGGAAACATAAGAGTATAAATAATTTAACAAAAAGGGAAAAGAGAGGACACAATAGAGTCTACAAAGGAAAATCCAAAAAAGAAGGCAAAACTGAATAATATAACTGACTAGCAGACCGAAGCTGGAATTATAGAAAGAAAAAGAAACAGCAAACCTACCAAGAAGATAGATAAACAAGCAGAGAAGACATATGCTAATGGAATAATAAAAAAGGGACAATGGTGTACTTAGACTGGGGGAGTCACGTACATGTTAGCAGTTTAAGCCCTTAAATGCTATCCATAATGACCGATTACAGTTTCTGCACTCACTGGTGCTGAACTGGTTGATTGCAACATATGAGTCCCTGTTTGATATCAAATATTCACACCTATAGTAAAATATACATTATCATACAGAAAAATTATTTGTTAAATAAAGTCATAGAATATATGAAGGAAGCTATTAAAAAGACTCATATTTAGTCAAGAGAATAAGGTACAATTATATATCTCTGCAGTACCTCCTTGCTTGAGATTTAGTGATTATGCTCTTACAAAAGCCAAACTTTTCTACACTTGTCTTCAAAGAAAATATTTCCTAAAAGGTGTTGTGGTAATTATAACGTGGGAAGAACCAGTCACAGATACCTCCATGTTCTCTAATGACTGACTTCACTTTATCATTTTAAGGAATGATATCCTTAAAATAATTCTTAAGAAGAGAGTATTGCATTTTTTATGTCTATATAAGCTAGTAAATCTTATCATCAGTAATGATAAATTTAATTGATCTATAAGATGCTTCTGTACCAATGCACAAAGTCCAAGAAGGAAACAATGAGGAATTAACCTGTTAAGTAACATCAGTATAGCAATATGACATCAAAAGTAAAGAGTAAAGGTAAAAACAAAAATGGTTGGCAGTGTCATGGTTTTAATACACAAATCCATAATCTCTAATTTAGAAATCCAGGGGGATAATGCTGAAATACTAAGCATAATTTTGAGGCATGTGATTCCATAAGGAGTATGTATAACTGTTTTAGCATATAAAACCCTTAGCATGTGCAATACCTCTTGTAAGACTTTCCTGCAAATTATGGCTGAAAATTTAGTTGAATTACCAACAATAATAGCTGGGGAAATTATAAAGTCAGCTATCTTAATTCAATCTGTTCTTACACCTCATGATGAACAAATATATTGGACTTGATGTTTGTAAACAGAGATGAAATAGTAAGAAACATAAAAACTCACAACCTTTAGAAATGTTTGACCATGCTAGCATCACATTTGAAATTTCTATCATAAAACAACATATAACGCAGATGAGTAAAAAGCCACCGGCAACCAGAGGATGCTGAGATATCATATGCAATATTGTAAACCAACAAATCAAAGTGACCACCACAGCTATTATAATGTAGTTTAATAAAAGGATAAGCGCTTTCACACAATCAGTGCTTCATCAGATACACATATAAAATGAATTAAAACAATGCCTTTATATACATACAAGCATAATGAATAAAATACAATTCAACCAATGAGGCAATTCAATCAATGATGCAACACCCTTCTCTTGAGGGCTGGTTTTAAAGGCATACTACCATTAATACCTGGCATTTTATCTGTCTGCATAGTGGCAATCCAGTTCATTTTTGCCACTTCTGTTTTATTAACCATGTTACCTCCCCTTATATCATCTGCAATAACCTGTACCACCAAAAATGTAAAAGAGTGATTATTGTTGCTAACCACATGTTTAGCTAGGGCATTTAATTTATTCCCTTTCCTGATGTCAAACATATGTTGTAACATCCACTCCTTCAACATCCTATGGGTTTTGGCTATAAGGAATGATGTACATAATTTACATCGTGCTAATTACACAAGATTACTGGTTCTGCAGTCTGCATAAAAATTAAATGTAAACTTACATCCAGATACAGGATGTGTGAAAGTGTTATTACATGACATGAGCGAGCAGGCCTTGCAGTTCCTCCATGGGAATGTGCCCATTCTAATAGACTTAACTGGTGTCTTTATATGGTTGCATAACAGAGTTGTCTTTTGAGTGAACAATTACTTTTAAAAGTAAACTGAGGTTTATCACCTAGCACTCCTTTAATCTTATCATCTAATAACAAAATGGGCCAATTTTTATTTATGATGTCACAGACTTTATTAATATTACTACTATAAGTAAGTGGTATCCTATTTACTGGTCTATTATTTGGAAAGTTCATGTACCCAGATCTGACCTGAGGTAAAGAACCATCTCCTATATTAGTCATAATATAATGAGGTTTACCAGTGGTATATCTTAAATTAGTGACCTCACTTAACACATTTTTAACTTCTGATATTTTATAACCTCTATATAGTCCTCCTTTAACCTTTCATTTGCTTGAACATATTCATTGCTATTCGTGTGAAGCCTGGACATTGTCAAAAACTGGCCCTTTGTCACATTTTTAAAGACATGTGTCGGGTGCATGCAGGTATGATGAAACAACCCATTTCTCCTACATTCTTTTCTAAACAGAGAACTGTCTATTTTACCATCATGAATAGTTATTTTAACGTTAAAAAAAAATCTATAGATTGGTTAGAGTACTTCAACGAAAATTTAAAGCAGGTTTTCTGTTGTTCCATATAATTAACAAGTTGTTCTAATAATCCACTTGTTCCTTTCATAAAATAAAAATATTGTCCACAAATTTCTTATAATAGATGTGGACTATAAATGTGATGAGAAAAAACAACATTATTCTCCCAGTTTGCCAACACCATGTTGACATAACTGTTGGCGCAGGGCCTACCCATCGCCACACCAAGTTTCTGCATATAATAAACTTCACTGAAAATGAAAATGTTGTTTTCTAATACTAACTCTAATAGAGTGCCCAATAATTCTATATGAGAGGATGTATATTGACTGTTAGCCCTTAAAAACTCTTTAACGGACTCAATTCCAAAGTCATTTGGTATTACCGTAAAAAGGCTACAAATATCAAATGTAACAAGTAATACATCTATCCCTAAAGAGCCCTGTACAGCAGTATATTCAACTAGGGAACATAAAATATGTCTAGTGTCTTTGAGAACGGCTTGTGCATTAGCCAGTGGCTCCTTCAATTGATTTTCAGTGTAAATAGAAATAAATTCTGTGACCCACCCACGCCCTGACACAATGGGGTGCATCGGTGGGTTAATAAGCTGCTTGCGTATTTTAGGTAGTCCATGTATTAGACGGATCTGTGGCTTAACAATTAACATAAAATTGTAGAGGTCTTTAGTTATTCTGTTAGTAAGCAAAAACTCATATAAATAACTATGTATATTATTGACAGCTCTATTTATTACAACTTCTTAATAATTGCATCCAGGAATATGGCTGAAACAAATTGACCATTGTTTCTATGCTGGTTAACTGTGTTAGTAAAGTACAGTAGGGCTGTGGTGGTGCTGTGAGAGGGGCAAAAACTGTGTTGGGTATTAGATAAAAGCTTGTGTGCAAGGAGATAGTCCATAGGCTGGGTGTGTGCGACCCTTTCCAGAATTTTTGAGAGGGGATAGAATTGCAATTTGACAATAGTTTGTTAGTTTGCTGGAGTTACCTCCTTTGTGTAAGGGTAAGATGTGGGAGATTTTCCAGATGGTGGGGACATAGGATTCAGATAATGACCTGTTTATAAGTATGGATACTGAGTATGCAATTGCTTCTGCTGCAATTTGCAGGAATTCAGCAGGGAGATTGTCGGCAGCTAAGGTAATGGGCTTAAGTTTTTTAGTAGTTTTTGATGATGTTAGTGGAAACTGGGTTTAATGTAAACTGGTTGTTGCTTTTCGGTGGATGCAAACTTATGTGGTTTGGGGTAGGAGGGATGTGGTTGGGCTGGTATGGGTCAGTGCAAGTTGGTGAATTGATTCTGTAAAGTAAGTATTAAATTGAATGGTTACGTTCATGGAGTTGGTTGTTGTTGGGGTGGGAGTGGTTGATTTTCCAGAATGCAATGTATTGTTAACTGCTGCCCAGAATTTTTGAGGTTTATTTTGATGTTTATTCTGTATGTTGTAATAGTAGCTGTTTTTGTCTAATTTTACTAGTTTTTGTTTCTTTATTTCAGAGTTCTAGGATGGTTTGTTTAGTTATATGAGATTTGGTTTTACAATATTGTTCCCAGACTTTATCTCTGGTTCTGAGTAGGGATCTGGATTCTTTACTTAGCCAGGGTGCATATTTTGATTTTACTCCAATGGTTCTGGGGTGGGGTGGGGTATGATAGTTGAGTATGTTTAGGAAGGCGGAGTTAAAGGAGAGAGGTTCCCATTTGTAGCATTTTAGGGCAGAGTTTGTATCAAAGTTTTTTTGTTTCTGATTAGATGGATGGAGGTCTGGTAGTTCTGATGAATGTGGTTTCTTAGGAGAAAGGTTGGGTTGTGGTCACTAAGGCAGTCAGGGAGGCAGCCTGAGTGGGATGAAAGTTTGGGGTTGCTAAGCAAAATCCAGTCGAGGATGGATAGATGCTAAGAAGTTTTATCAGTCCTAGTGGGAGATGTGATTAGTTGGGTGAAGCCATAATGGTTTACATGGGATGTAGGGTTTGGAGAGGAACAAAGGACCCAATCAATATTAAAGTCACCCATTAGTATAGTTTCTTGTGGGAGAGATATGGAGGTCCATTGTACTATACTTTCAATTGTGGCAATATTGTTGCCTCCTGGAATATATCCAGCTATGATATTTAAGTGTTTTTTTGGGGTTAATTGTTAACTTAGCAAATATTAATTCTGCATTATCAAATTCAGGTATGGAGAGGTCCAGAAGGTCTAGTATAAGGTAATCTTTGAATAAGATTGCAACACCCCCTCCTTTTTGTTTTTCCTATCTTTATGTAGGATGCTGTAACTGGGGGCAGTAATTTAATTGCTACTGATATCTGGTTTAAGCCATGTTTCTGCTAGTATTACAGTGTCGAGGGAGTAAAGGGATAGTAGGGCATGTAGGTCATGGACTTTGTTTGCTATACTTCTTACATTCATATTAAGAATAAATAGGGTGGGTTTGCATCTATGGTGGAGCATAGCAAGTGTTGATGGTGAAGGGCTGGCTAATGAACTGCATTTGGGGGTGGGACCAGGATTAGGGTGAATGTCTCTTGAGCACCTTAAATGCATAATTATGTTTAAAAGGAGCTTGGAAAGTTTGTGTTGAAGTTTTGAATATTTTAGAACTGCTGGTGATGTGGGATGATGAGGAAGATTTTTGATTGTGTCTGTATAGGTGGTGTGGAACAGGGTTGAGGCTATAGTGTGGTGTTGTGAACAACTTGGGTAGTGATTCCAGATACAGCTCTCTGCATCAAGTGCAATTTCCCCTAAGAGCACACAGAGACCACAGTCAGTCCGGGGCTGGTTTCTCCCGCTTTCTGCAGATCTCCAATAAGACTCCCCACTGGCAAAGTTATCGAGTTAACTCCTTAGCCAGGGTTCCAAGCCAAGTCCTCCAACTCTCTGTGTCCAACTAGTGCTTTGTGTCCCTGCCCAAGTAACTGACACACACAGTCTTTGAGATTTGATTTGCACATATACACACGCACCTGGGAAAGGCTGGCACAGGTTTACTGGCTATGCCCCCTTTTGCCCAGACTATAAGGTAGTTATCATTGCCACCAGAACCCCTCACCAGGTACTTTAAGGCCCTTACAAGTGTACCCAATATACTGAGTGAAATTAATGTTAATGCAAATGGTAGTTTGCCCAAGAGCAAGGGTATTAGGAGTGGCCCATACAGTGTCACCAAATAAATATGCAAAACTTAACTCAATAATAAATATCTCAAATCTTAAATATCTCTAAAAAGATCAGCTACAATGAAAGGTTTAAATATATTTAATAATAAATAAAGAACAATAAAATACTATGTATATGTTCACAGTGACATCAGAGTTCAAATCACAGGAAATATTTAAAATAACATTGAATGAAAGGCTCAGACAAATAAAGAAAAATAATATCTAAACTGAGCTTCACTATATTCCTGACTGTATCTAAGAGATTTACTATTCCCTACTTACTTAATAGAGCATGGCAGATGATGTGGTGAATGGTGCTTCTTGTTGTCAGGCCTAAGACAAAATACAGAATGTTCTGCCTCACTCAGGGACTTCTCAAAATAATATCTAAAATATTACCTCGGAATATCTTGCAGAATGACATCACTTCTGGTCAACTGACTTCTAGTCCCAATGCAAACCCCCCATTTCTGGAAGCTGGGAGGACTTAGCACCTACCTGTAAAAATACACACATAAGGACTTTTGCTCAGATCTTTGGCAGGTGCTGGAAGTCATAAAACAATTGCATGCCTACACATTTCCAGAGTATTAATTAGTTCACCACAAAGACAATACAGAAAGCTTCCTAGTGCAGACTTTGTGAATCTGGCTGCATTGAAACCTGTGAGATAGCATCTTTATGACCTAGCCTATAAAGTGATTTAATTTCAGATATTTTTTTTTAAATTTGCTGGACTGAAGTTAACCTGTTGTCTGCCAGTTTCCTCTGTTAAAACATATACATTTAAACAGTTACAATAGTGCGTGTACATTTCTGTTCTCTGTCCAGTAGGGCACACTGTAGATATATTTCAAACACAAGCACTTTACAAATACCTTTTCAGCACAAGCATCTGTACAAATCAGTTTGATATACACATGACATACAGTTCTAATACATTTGTAACACATGCATCTTGCATAAATCAGTTTGATATTCACAAATTGCATATCATTTTTTATTTATTTACAGGGAAAGTCCAACTTGGAACAAAGCCAATTTTCAGCGGAAGCCCATGGAGAAACGCTCCAGACACATGTCTTTGAATTGTGGGAGGAAACTGGAGCACTCAGAGGAAACCCACATGAATGCAGGGAAGACATGCAGACTCCAAACAGAAACCACCCCAGCCGAGAATCAAACTGGACAACCTCATGCTGTGAGGCGACAATGCTACTGGTGCACCACTGTGCTTTCCAATAATTATTTACAAAATTCCTTCTAGCTGTGCTGGCATCCTTTTGTCACAGAAGACTATGTAGGAGGTACAGCAGAAGCAAGAATCTTAACAATGCAAAATGTCTGAATGTTATTACTAAGCAGCTGAAGCAAGAATAGTGAAAAAAGAAAAGAAAATATGAATTTACATTTATAAACAGTAATGAATACAAGAAATCTTTTTACAAACATGCCTAAGCAATGAAGTAAAGAAGTACAACTATTGGTTCACTATATTGTAAAGGGAGATTTATTAACTTTAATCTGGCAACAGCTGAAATGTTTGATTCATGTTGATTTGCCAAAGGTGATTTCAGCGAATGGAAATAAATGGAATGCCATTCTCTGAAATTACCCTCTATGAACCTTATACATTTTTTTTGCAGGAGGCCAAGCCCCTCTGCACCCTCCATGTGGGGGAATACACCCACACCTTCTGGATTTAAATTTACCAACTCCAAGGCTGCACAGAAGTAGAAAAAAATCAAACTCCTCAGTTGGCAAAAATAGTTTTGGTGAACAGTACTTGCTCCTTTTGCATTCGCCAAACCAAAACTGCATTTTTCCTACTGATATGTTCCAAAATGTTTAATGACTATTTTGCTGACTTATGTATTACTAATAAAGTGGTTGAAAGGCCAGAAGTCTACCTGGATTTGTCAACTCAGTGTCCCAAGATAACAGAGGAGGATGTTAAATATTCCTTAAGTAGGCTAAAAAAAAAAAAAGGCTGTATGGTGACTGTATGTTTATATCATGGTATCATATCATTGGATATAGTGCCATTGCCGGTGCATATATTTAATAATATTCTTATTATAGGCCTGGAACCAAAAGAATGTAAAAGAGCATATGTTGTATTGATTTACAAAAGAGTCAATAAAAATAATTTGTCTAGTTGTCCCCCATTAGTCTGACTTCAGTCATTACCAAATGTTTGAAGCATTGCTTATGTCTGCATCTTGTAAAGCAAATTCATTCTGGTATCAGTTTGGATAGTACTCAGCATGTCTTTGTTAATTAATGTTCAACTCTAACTTGTCAAATTAGGTTTTATGGCATGATATTGTTTGATCAGGGGAAACACTGCCTAGTAATGTATTTGAATGTGTCTAAAGAATTTGACAATTTTTTACATGACCGAATTTGGATAGTATGATCAAAAGTGGAATGAACCTTTATATTGTTTATGGATGCATACATGGTTAAAAGACAGACAGCAATGCATTTTGTTATAGTGATTAAAGGCCACATGGAAGAGAACAACTATGGGAGTACCTTAGGGCACCATATCAGGTCCTATATTATTTAATGTTTTTTCTCCATCCTACTAACTTCATCCAAATTTTGGACTACCAAAGTGAGCAGTTTTTGATGAGTCCAAGTATATCAAGGAAGGACCTAAATACATATCTGAGCTGCTTAGAGGCATGGGATATAAAAATGGGATTAGAATTAAATGCAAACAAAAGTAGAATTGTGCCTTAGGTGCCATGGATGATATTTATATCAAATGGGAAACAATAGGTTAGAAGTGGTAACACATATCAAGGATTTAAGCATACCAGCTGGTTCAGGTCTTATATTTAAAGATCATATCTTGGACATACAAATAGAGCAGTGTGCTAAACTAGATTACTATTTACTACATTTAAGGCTTGAGATCCAGAAATAATAAAGGCACTGCTCGTATCCACTATTAGACTTGTGCTGGAGTACATTATACGTGTTTATGAATTTTATAGCATCCACTATAGGAATAATAGAATCAATCAAAAGACATTTTACTAAAAGGATAAGCAATATTATGAATCTGTCCTATTTATACAGAGTAAACAAATTAATCTTTACAGTATGGGAATTGTGGGATAAATTACACTTCAAGTTTAGGGCAGTTAAAATGCAGATTTCCTGCAGGAAGTAGGTTTAATTATGGAGGAAGAACAATATTGATTCACAAAGGATTGGGCCCAGAATGTAAGACTCAGCATAATAAGATATGTAACAGAGAGGGGTATATTGCTCAAACAATTCCAATATTTTGCAACAGATTATCCAGTGAGGTAAGAAAGTCTAGCTCATTATACATTTTTAAAGCAAGATTGGATAGATATATGGGAGATGAGAAGTGCATGCATGGTATGAGGGAGTCTGCCTTATTTGATGGTCTGGAAATCTAATGCAGCTAATGATACTATCAAACTATAAAACATATATAACATTACTCCTACTTTCATTTTGTTTCTTCAAACCCACAATTAGCTCCTCATTTCAGGCCTAGTGTCTATACCTAGCACACAAGCAATTTACCTCTGCCGTTATACTCTAATAACAGTCTTCCATTATCCTCATCTTCTTTCCTCCAGTTTCCTCCCAATCATCCTATTTTTAAACTGGGCAAAGAAAACTGACCAGTCAGATTGCTAGCTACCTGTGCATCAAATATGTTCCATACAGGCCACATAGACCTCACTTTTAGTCACAGATCCTTGCTGTCTCATAGACTTCAAAATTCAAAAAGCTATTACCATTTTGAAAAGTCATTCAGCAGGAAAACTATCAAACACAGCAATATTCAAAAAAACTAAATCAATAAAAGATAATTTCAAACTCCAGAAAACTACTGCACCTTAGATACGTTACTAAATCTGTGCTACAAAAAATGGTAACGAGGATTATGACACAAGGTGTCTGTCATTATCCATGTTGGTGTGAATGACCTGAGCCGTACCTCCCTGGACTACAGGAAAAGAGACATGGAAGAGCTCTCTGATCATGTAGACCAGTCCAGTATGACCCTGAGTAGCATCCTGCCCTCACCAAGAATGATACCATGGTATGAAGAAAAAATGATCAATTTCAACAATTGGCTAAGTTTCTGGTGTCATTCAAAGGGGATCCAGTGTCTGTCTGCCTGGGATGACATGCTCGACAAGCCACGCTGCTTTGCTAGAGATGGCATGCACCTGTCACCCTTAGGCTTTCGAATACTGGCCAAGGCTTTTTGTCACCCCATAGTGCCTTTTTTAGGCAGGGCTCAAAAGATATACCCACCGCCGTAAATAGCACAAGTAACAAAAATCTGAGGGTAATACTACTCAATGTCAGAAGTCTAAACCTCAAAATGCATGCACTCGAGGCACTCCTCAGTATGGAGAAAATCGATATATGTGCAGTGACAGAAACCTGGTTTAAGGCTGCAGAGAGCACCCCAGCACTACCAGGCTACAAATCATGCCATACATTTCGGCCACAGAACCCGGACCAAAAATACAAAAGTATCCATATTCATCAAGGATACCCACACCTCCAGGTTAGTGGCACAGCACGATGCTTCAGAGATTAACCACGTGCAACTAACAACAGGCAAAACTGCAATTCAAATTGTAGCTTGCTACAGCTCACCCATCATGTCCCAGAACCCCCATTCCGCATTTTTGGAAACACTGGGTAACATAAAGGTCCTATCAAACACCCTAATATTGGGTGATTTTTAACTACCCAAACATTAACTGGGAGAACTACTCAAGTACTAACTCTCTTGCCCAACATTTCCTAGAATTTATAAACTCAAATGCCCTGGAACAACTGGTCAACACTCCCACCAGAGATGCCAACACATTGGACCTGGTCATCACCAACATGGGTGGCCGGTGTTCCACACCAGAGGTCAACCCCTCGCTGGTTAGATCTGACTATAAACAAATCTCCTTGGCTATCCACATTCCGCCCCCACCCCTGGACAATGAAACCACCATGAAAAACTTTTCAAAAGCAAACTTCACGTTACTTAAGATGGAGGTGGAAATTTTCAAAGCCCCCATGCTAAATGATAACGCTGTCCAAGCTGCTAAATCCTTTACTAATGCATTCTATGGGCAGCTACAAGAATGCATGGCTTGTGCTATCCCAAGCAAAACCAAGACTCACTCCTCCAAGAAAAGGAAACCAGTCTGGTGGACCCCTGCCATAAACAAGCTATACAATAGAAGGAGAAAACTAGTACAGAAAAGAGTAAAATTCCAAGAAGGGAAGACATCCCTGATCAGTACCAGCAAGAAACTATGTTCCCTCATAAAATCGTCCAAGGCAAGCTTTGAAAGGAAACTTGCCAAGGACTCCAAAGATAACCACAAGGCATTCTTTAGCTATGTCAAGAATCTAAGTGGCAATGCTCAGATCTGCTCGGAGTTAGTGCAGAATGGCACAAAATACACTGAACCAACTGATATTGTCAACATCCTAGCAGACAGGTTCAGTGCAAACTTCACCCCCCTCTCACCCCCAAAAGGGCCCATAACCATACCAGAAGAATGTAGAGCCCCTGAAATCACAGACACTCAGGTTAAAATAGCCCTCTCCAAAGCCAAAAACACAGCATCAATGGGACTGGATGGTGTCCCAGGCTGCGTCCTACATGAGCTCAAAGATGAACTAATCCCTCATCTAAACACACTGTTCAAACTCAGCCTCTCCACAAGCTACGTTCCCATAGAGTGGTGCACAGCAATGGTTATTCCACTCTACAAAGGTGGAGCCACAACAGACCCTGGGAACTACTGCCCTATAAGCCTGACAAGCTTGGTCTGCAAGGCTAAGGAGTGCATCATCATGGAACTCATTAACAGATACACTGGGAACCTCCAAACACTGGACCCTACCCAGTTCGGCTTTGTTAAGGGCAGATCATGCCTCCTAAACCTGGTGGACTTCTTTGAGACAGTTACCAAGGCTATAGACAAGGGAAAGGTGGTACACACAGCCTACCTAGACCTTGCAAAGGCCTTTGACACCATTCCCCATTCTGGTATTATAGACAAGCTCACCAGCCTGAACATAAACCCCTATGTCACAAGATGGGTTGCCAATTGGCTCACGGACAGAACCCACATGGTGAGAGTTGCGGGAGCTAGGTCTGACCCTAAACCGGTTATAAGTGGTGTTCCCCAGGGCCCAGTCCTAGGACCCCTCCTGTTTGACATATACTTCTCAGAGGTACAGACAAGCATAGGAGGACTATGGCTGACCAAGTTCACAGATGACTGCAAACTAGGGGCTATAATTGACTCACCGGCTGACACAGTCATCCTCCAAAAGGGTCTCACTGAGATGGATACCTGGTGTCAAAATCATGGCCTCAAGCTAAATGCCAAAAAGTGCATAGTTATTCCCTTTGGAAATAACAAAGTACCCACAAACTACCACATAGGGGGTAGTCCCCTAAATACGGAAAATGTAATAAGGGATCTAGGGACCCACGTAGATAGTAATCTCTTCTTTGATAATCACATTGCCAAAGTGGTTAGAAAATCCTTCTATGTGGCCCACCTAATCACAAAAGGGTTTGCATCCAGATCAAAAGAGGTCATTGGGGCCCCTCTACTCATCACTCATCAGACCCATCATAGAGTACAACGCCCTATTTGGGATGTACCTTACAAGACACCTGCAACAACTGGAAAGACCACAGAATTACCTCAACAAGAGGATAACTGACCTCAAACATATGCCCTATGCAGCTCGACTGAAGAAACTCCAGCTGTACTCAGTTGCATACCGCCTGCTCAGAGGTGATCTCTGCCTGACATACAAGGCCATGTCCAACCCAGAATTGATGGACATGCTCCACCTAAAGAAAACCTTATCTGCTCGAGCCACACACTCTAGGGATCTAAACTTCCCCACAACATTAAATAGGACGTGCTGGAGGGATAGATTCCTGTCCCAGAGACTTCCCATGCTTTGGAACAAGATTCCAATCTACATTAGGCAGAGCTCCTTGCTAGCACTCTTCAAGAGAAACCTTGACGAGTGGATGGGAAACAGAATGTTTACCCCGGGGATCACTTCAGTGGCTCTGCTGGACAGAGGCATAGGGAACTAATCTAAGGGGGTGGCGAAAGCCAACATTCTGGCTAGGCTTATAAATGCCTTCGGGCAGATAGTCTAGTACCTACCTATGAACCTAAATAACAATACTTTACACCAATAAAACATTAAAAGACAAATGAAACTACTATACCTAATCATGAACCGTGAAAGATATCTAAAAGATAAAAACAAACCACCTGGTGAAAGTAAAAGCATCAACGCAACAGCCAGGAAGTTGAACAGTATAGAAAGAAACAGGAAATTAATATAATGAAGCAAAATCAGTATGCATTACAAAGAAAATAGCCTTGCTAACTTTGAAGTCATATTACATACCCAACACAAATATGCAACAGAAAGACTCTGACAGATGTTGTTTGACAAAATTTATAAATTTGAATATATAGTATAGAAAAGAAAAACTCTACCTGAATACAAACTCACATAATTAGTACCATGGAAACCCAGTTAAATAAAAGCAACAAGCATACTATCATGAAATCTAACATAAGACAAATTATGGCAGTGAGGGAGTGCTACTGCTTGTATCTACATGCTTTTAATTCTTAGAAATTGCCACCTAAATGATTACTGTTTTGAATATTTTAGGATGTAACATACATATCTTTAACTTTTCTGACCAGTAAGAAATATGACACTTTAATGGCTACATTTATTAACTAACTGTAGTCCTCACAGATTTAGTAGAAAACTGAGTATCTTTTAAGGGTCAGAACAAAAATATGAGGCAAAATCAGGGACATTCTACAAAACAAGGGACAGTTGAGAGGTATATGGAGGTGACACATTGATTTGCACTGTGTGTTTTATTTCACTCATTTGATCACAATGAGACATCTGAGGTGTAGGCAGTCCAAAAGTGGCTGTAATTCCTGGAAACATTTGTGAATGTATGTGTGTGTCTGTTTGCGTTTGTGTGTGCATGTATATATGGATGTATATAACAATTTTCTGCATTTGTGTTAGAGACTGTCTCTGCCTCTGCATCCGTTAGTTTGTGCAAGTACGAAATTTACTATGGATGTGTGTGTGTGTGTGTGTGTGTGTGTGTGTGTGTGTGTGTGTGTGTGTGTGTGTGTGTGTGTGTGTGTGTGTGTAGACATTAAATACTCACATAATGCGTATATATAAATAAATATATATATATATATATATATATATATATATATATATATATATATATATATATATATATATATATATAAATTTTGGGTGTAAAATACAATTGTCTCATGCATATCCATTTGCCATGTACTTAAAATATACTTTCATACAGTTTGTATAATCATTACAAATTATTTCTTATGCCATGCACACCAAATATAATTGCATGGCAGAGAGTACTCTTTTGTCTGTCCCATAGGGCTCACATAGTGACCACATATACACTAGGTAATAATGCCTAATTATTTTCAGTCCCAGCTGGCTATTTAACACTACCAACAACAGCAGAGCAAATTTGATGTTCTCTCTTCACCTCTTCAGTCTATCTTGTAAGAATCCATCCTTTCAATTATGCAAAAAAACATACTACATTCTCATGAATTAATTATTTATAGTAGGTCCTCTTCCCAATAAACATAGCAACACATTTAGCCACAGTTTCAGTTTTAGGGTTGTGCCACCATATTTAACTCACACTCTCTCACTCCTCATTCACCTTTATCATACTTTACCAGTTTTAAGTACATGTTCTTTAAATCATACCCTAAATGCCAATGTAAATCATTAGTCTACCTATTTTTGTCTCAGGAGCAACTAGGAAGACTAGCTACTTATCATAATACCATGGCAAAGCCTCTTCAAAAATCTATATATTTTGCTGTTGTTTTGTACTGTAGTAGTCATTACCTGGTAAAATCACAGTACAGAAACAATCTCATTCCTCATTGTTTTTATTTTAATGAAATTAGTAAGTAAAAAGTCCAACATTGGTCTAGTATACAGGATATTGCAGTCAAATAAAGACTAACTAGATTATTTCAAGCTTCTTTGTATTTGCTTGGTCTTTGAACTAATGTAGGTTTTGTGTTCGAATTTAATTTTTCCTTTATAGAGCTATTTAGTCACAGAGGTAAAGTACTGCATGTATATATTTTCCTGGTTTACATTGCATTATAACCAGGCACATGTACCAAACACAACATAACACCTTGAAAAGTGCCTGTTCTACTTGCTTGTTATGTTATGAACAATCCACTGCGCAAATACATCTTGTATGCATAATCATGAATGTTAACCTCAGAACATAGCACGTTGTTTGAAAAAAAGTATTGGGTATTCACGCACTACGGCAGGGCTTCCTCAGAGTTACGCTCATGTTTTCATGTTGCTCATTGACTTGTTGCTGGTATTAGGCACGTCTAACAAAGCAAAGTAACATTGTTACTGAGGATAACTGCCATGTCTACAACTACTGTTTTTCATTTTCTTAGCTGTGAAATTCTTTGCCTTGTTTCACAGGTGTTATTTTCAGTGATTTGGTGTAAGCAAATGCTGGGAGTCATTTTATATTACTACTTTTAAACATTAGTCTTGTTGTAAAATATCTCATCTAAGACACATGAGGGCGCCATTTAGCCATGAACCTGGAAAATAAAACTTAATACGTTATTATCCACTTTGTGTTTCCTTGGATAACTTCATGATGGTAGACAAAGATTTTGTGATTGTCCACTTAGTGCTGCATATAAACACTTTGTTGTGTCATGCTGCATATAAACACTCTGTTGTATCATGCAGACTGTTTACCTAAGAATCATAATAACGAAGAATATATATATATATATATATATATATATATATATATATATATATATATATATACATATATATACACACACACACACACACACACACACACACACACACACACACACACACACACACACACACACACACGTTAGAATTAGGGTAAAAAAGCAAAAAAACAAGGGTAATATGCTTTGCAAGCTACATTATTATTAAACATGCCCACTGTTTGTTTATTACTGTATTATTAAATAACTTGTTTGTTAGTTGTTACTAATGTGATTTCGTGTCACTTGTGTTCATTTGTAACTCAATGAATCCCTGCTATACAGCCTAAGTGGTTAGTAATTGCTGCAGTAGATTGCTGTGAGTGTACCTAAAGCTGCAATAAAACTTAATGTCAAATAGAAAGATGCATTTTTTAAACTACAGATGTGTGGCATATTTAGAAATTACTAATGCTGTATATTTTGCTAGTCAGATATTCAGACTTTATTGGAATTTTGGAACTACAATCTGGCTGGTCCTTTGAACAGCTTTAATATTCTTATGCATCATATTTGCCATCACAGTGCACTGAATTGTGAAAAGCTGTATGAAACTGTCACTCTGATTTCTTGCTCCACTGAGATGACTGAAGGAAAAAGCTGAAAATGCATTTTAGCTTAGCTGATAATCACGTTTCACTGAATGTGTTCATAGACTAAAATCATTAAATGAACTGGAATGTTTGTGACAGTGGGAACCACTTTCTGCAGTGTTTTGGCCCTGTGTTTCATCTACACTTGTGGGCATTCACAAAGATAATCAGATTATAGTTAGCATAATGCTTGTTTGTTTACAACTGGATAGCATTGTACTGTACAAATGAAATACAGGCAGAATACCCATCCTTAACTTCATGCACACATAGAGGCTGTAACAGTAGGTGCAGAATTTAGTCTTCAGCTTCCGTTGGAGTTTGGATGTTTTATAAATTATTTACCATGCACAGTGACTCTATCAATGCCTGGAGTCCCCAGTAGGAGAACAGTCATATGTGACAGAAACCCAGAAGTAACTGGAGATATATATGTATGTATACACACACACACACACACACACACAAATATATATATATATATATATATATATATATATAGCTGCAAAACCACAAGACACTCACGAAAAAAGAATTATATTTTATATTAAAATTTAACACGCTTAAACCGTATGGTTTGAATTATGATTGTTCATGGAAGAGTTTGCTTTAGCAACTGTAGCTTTAAAATGTGTAGTGTTTTATGCATTTTATCTTTTTTAAAAAAAGTGGTGTGGTTGATTGAATAATTGGATGTAATTAACTTATGAGTGATTTGAAGTTGTATAAAATGTAAGGTGAGTGTTAGTGCAATGAATAATTTACTCTGTAAAGGCTGTTTGCCGAGGCGCTAGAGAACAGAAAACCAGTATTTGTGTATCTTGTATTGTTGGATGTAACTACATTTCAGTGGATTAAATCTTTCTACAAGTTGCTGCGGAGTCTTACTTTGTGGTATAATAAGAATTGTTCGTGAGTGTCTTGTGGTTTTGCAATTATGGCCAGTGACTCTTTCGCAGCATTACCTAGAATGTTCAGAGAGACTGCAATGGACAGTACACAAAAATCAATTGACAGCTTTCTTATTGCTTCAAATGCTGCAAGTAATTCCATGAATGCGGGTGCAGTACAAGGAAGAGATGAGGTACAAAATGGTGAAGCAGTATCTGGGCTATATAATAAATGGCAGCAGGATCGGAAGCTGTGGCAACAAAATCCGTTTGCACGTGTTGGTAAGAAAATAGAAACTATGTTGGCTCCTGAAGTTCGGGACTCATATATACAAATAGAAAAATTGCTATTCAAAGAAACCTCAGTGTTTCTGAATTTGCAGAGTCTGTAGCGGTACGAAGAACTAGATATCACTCCCAGGGGGCTGCGTAGCATTAAAAATCCTTCTACACCTTTTGATCTTACTAGCCCAGAGGAAAAGCAATTTCATGATAGATGGTTAGCGGCTGCTCACCGGTGCAGCAAAGAATGGGTCCGAATACTGATAGAAAGAGATGCACTAAAAAAGCAAAAGTTGAGGGAGGAGATTAAAACAATGTGCATTGAAATTTCCAATAAAATTAAACATGATGATCTACAACAGTTTTTGGTGAAGACAAATGAACAATTAAATGTATATGAGTCGGAACTCATTGACCGTAAGAAAAGTAAGCTACATAGAGACTTACGTGACTATGAGAACAAGAGAGCGTTTTTGCTGTCGACCAATCATAAAGCCCGACGACAACGTGTGCATTTCGAGCATAGAGAGAAGGAAACGGAAGGAGAAGGAGCAGGGTATGTTTCAGTGGAAAGCGGATTATCGCAAACTGAAGCAGAAACGGATAATGAAGAGTATCCAGCACTTCCCAAACCTGGGAATCACAAGGGATTAAATTCGTTTCAGGATAACCGTTTCAGTCGGAAACGGAGTTGGAATGGACAGGGGTATAATGGGGAGGGCTATGGCAAGCAGCGCCCAAACAACAAAAAAAGCAAATGGGATGGACAATGGGACTAAAATTGCTTGTGAGTATGATAACTGCGAGTATGTGGTAAATCTATCTGGTCGCAACTTGTCACAATGTGCATTAAATATTTTAAACAGAGGCTTAAAATTTGTACCCACAGTTCTACCTAGGGTACATATGCTAAAGGCAGATATATTTCATTTTACACGTAAATTGCATCTAATGGATATGTTTCATTGTTCTAATAATGATTCTTCAGTAATAAGTCATCATGGAGTTAGTAACATCACATTAGTTAATAATATAGATGAAGAATTTTTTTCATGTAATTCAGAAGTGGACATAAGTGAACATAAGGAATTTGATACTAGTATAATCAAAACAACTAGTACTTTTATGCCACCTCAGAGTAATGATAGTATCAAATATTTTCATAAGTCATTAACACAGAACGTGGAAATGGAATTTGAAAAATTTAAATGGAATAAAAAAACTGTTAAGTATAATCTTACTAAAACAGAATGGGAATGTTTAAATGTTCTGAGCCGGGACAACAATATAATATTTAAACCCTCCGATAAAGGAGGGAAATTGGTAATATTAAATGTGGCTCAATATTTAGAAATGTGTTATGAGCATTTGAAGAATGAACAAATATATGAACAAATAGACATTAATGATTATAATGAAGCACAAAGGAAGTATGAGCATATTATTGACAAAGGCTATAGGTTACAATACTTTTCCTATAAAGATATAAAAGAAAAATTTAATATTAATGCCCCTAGAATGCCCTGCTTTTATTGTATTCCGAAAATACATAAGAATATTTTTCCACCACCAGGACGTCCGATAATATCAGCGACAAATGGCTACTTAGAAAATATCTCAAAGTTTCTACATATGTATTTGATGCCAGTTGTAAGTAAATTACCATCTTATATTAAAGATGTCTTTGATTTAATAACGAAAGTAAAGGACATATGCTGGCAGGATGACATGTATTTTGTAGTAATAGATGTGGTTAGCTTGTATACAAACATAAAGCATGAAGATGGAAAGACTGCCATTAAGTATTTTATGGGTAATGAGGATGTCGTTAATTATGTATTAGAATTATTTGACATATGCTTAAATAATAACATGTTTGAATTCAATGGATCTATGTACAAGCAGAAGCAGGGCACAGCGATGGGGGCAGCTTTTGCCCCCAGTTACGCCAATGTATTTATGGGGCTTTTTGAGAGCAAACATATATACACTAATGCTT
Organism: Protopterus annectens; assembly: GCF_019279795.1. NCBI lineage: Eukaryota > Metazoa > Chordata > Ceratodontiformes > Protopteridae > Protopterus > Protopterus annectens. Next base: position 353,850,550 of record NC_056727.1, on the reverse strand, counting down.
TTTTAAAAAAATATGTATATAGATATTATCGTTTTATTGACGATTTGTTGTTTATTTATCAAGGTGGGTAACAAGAAGTGCAAAAATTTTTAATGGAGATACAGGATAATACTATGGGTATAAAGTTTGATGGACTGCAAAATGGTCAGAAAGTGCAATATTTAGATATTTCACTAATAGGCTGTAAGGATTATAAGTTGGAATACCAAATTCACAGGAAATTTCAAGGGGCTGGTTCCATACTGCATGGCAGCAGTTATCACCCAGCACATATTATTAAAGCAATTCCCTATACAGAGTTGAATAGGGTAAATAGATTGTGTAGTAACCCTATTACTAAAGAAAAGGAGTTTATACAAAGTTGCAACAAATTTAAAGTAAGAGGCTATGAAGAATACAATTTAAAGGAAAGTTTAAAGAAGGTTAAAAAATGTGGAAAACATAACAGAGGGGGAACATGGAAGATACCCCAAGAGGGTAAAGAAGATGTATACTTTGTGTCTACCTTTTCTGTATTATCAGATAGTATTAAGGAACATGTGCTATATAGTTGGAACTCATTAAAAAAAGAAGTAGATTATTTATCGGAAAAGAATGTTATTTTTTCCTATAAAAGAGGGAGAAATATACAAGATTTCTTGGTACATAGCCGGTTTAGAATGGTTAATATGCCAGTGTACTCACAAGCTATATATCAGGGAACTAAAAGATGTGGTAAATGCACTATTTGTAGGTTTATCGTACAACAGTTTGATAAAATTAATGGCATCCCAGTTGCAACAAAGAGAATATATAACTGCAATTCTACAGCGGTTGTTTATGGAATTGAATGCCCATGTAAAAAGTTTTATGTGGGAGAGACAAAAAGAACCTTAGCATGTAGAATTAAGGAACATGTTAGGGATATTTTGAAAAATAAGGAAACTAGTCCGTTGGCAAGGCATTTTCAAAAATATCATGGGGGCAATATGGAGAATTTGAGGGTCACAGTGCTAGATAGTATTGAAAATACAAAGTATTTAAATGATAAATGTATAAAACAAATACTAAGGAAAAAAGAATTATATTTTATATTAAAATTTAACATGCTTAAACCGTATGGTTTGAATTATGATTGTTCATGGAAGAGTTTGCTTTAACAACTGTAGCTTTAAAATGTGTAGTGTTTTATGCATTTTATCTTTTTTAAAAAAAGTGGTGTGGTTGATTGAATAATTGGATGTAATTAACTTATGAGTGATTTGAAGTTGTATAAAATGTAAGGTGAGTGTTAGTGCAATGAATAATTTACTCTGTAAAGGCTGTTTGCCGAGACGCTAGAGAACAGAAAACCAGTATTTGTGTATCTTGTATTGTTGGATGTAACTACATTTCAGTGGATTAAATCTTTCTACAAGTTGCTGCGGAGTCTTACTTTGTGGTATAATAATAATATATATATATATAGTATATATGAGAGAAGTAGAAAAGCTAACTGTGATCTTATAAAATGCATATTTATATGTATGGATGTGTATGTGTGTAGGCTTACTGCAACCTCAAAAGCCAAATGAATAAGCCAGAAAAATATTTTTTATATTTACTGTGTAAAACAAGCTATTATAAGAGACTGTCTGGTGTTTAAAAATTAATTTGTTATATAAACAATATATTCATATAGTCTGTGCCACCCTAATACTCTAGTTAATTATTATACTTAAAGTAATGTGTGCTTTATTAGGGCCGAATATGGCCCTTGTGAAGTGTCAAGCATATTATTTCATGTTCAACTCATTTTTTTAATTTGGTGACTGAGGAAGAGTTACCCTTTTTCATGTCATAGAGGGATAAGACCCTGACTATGACTCAGATAACCTTAGTTTATGTAGTGGCATGGGAATTGAAATAGCCGAGGGGGGGTTGTGGAAGTGAGTGGCAAATATGGACTCACCTATTCTGAAAGAGGAAGGTGAGGTGGCTCCAAGTAAGCCAGTGTTCCAGTCAAGCAAGTGGAGACTGGTACAGTGGTCATTGATCTGAGGATGTAGACTTAGCATCCCAAGCCAATGATAATAGATGTCTGGGGTAGAGAGTGAGAGAGAGAGTGTTTGTGTGTGTGTGTGTGTGTGTGTGTGTGTGTGTGTGTGTGTGTGTGTGTGTGTGTGTGTGTGTGTGTGTGTGTGTGTATAGGTGTGTGCATGTATGCATGTGTGTATGTATGTATGTGTGTGTGTGTGTGTGTGTGTGTGTGTGTGTGTGTGTGTGTGTGTGTGTGTGTGTGTGTGTGTGTGTGTGTGTGTGTGTGTGTGTGTGTGTGTGTGAGCTTTTGTGTGTGTGTTTGTGTGTTGTGTATGTATTAATGCACATATCAGGAAGAAAACACTGAAACTCCAATGATAAAACTGTACCTACATCAGTCACTAGACAGTGGATTTAAGGCATAACAGAAAGACTCCCATGGCTTGCATCTAGAATGACATGAGCTGCTGATGGGGGTGGGTTCCTGGTTTGGGGACATGCAGGCATGGTGTATATATGGCTCCAGTCTGGGGTGCAAGCCAGACTAACCTGGGCTATGGAACATTGATACCCATCCCTATCTGTGCAAGCAGAGGATGGAACATAGGCGGTGGCAGAAAGCACCTTCTTGGTTGCCTAAATCAAACCCCCTTCAGATGACTGTCACCTCCATGATGGGGATACGCAGTATGGGGGAACTAAGGGGCTCAGTTTGAGGAAGGCTCGATGTTTGGCAGGCATGGAGCAAAAAGACTTGGAGAACAAAATGAAGAGCTGCACTTTTACCACACTATTTGTGTAATCATTAAGAGCTTCTATACCTTGTTGGAGAAAGCTCAATTGTTGTGTGTTTTTGTTAAGCATGTCTTTGTACTGAGATTACCATGTGGTAGGGAGCATAATAACTCTAATTACTTTACTTTCTTTTACTCAATTTATTTTATACTACAAACATAAGTGTTTTCCCTTTAAGGTGGTTATAGTTTTTATTTGCCAATTGGAGTCCCTCTGACCATAAAGCACACTTGGAGTGTGAGCAGCTTGTGCGTGGAAGCATGTGACACAAAGATACTAAGACGAATGTTACCAGATAGTGTGATAAACATATCAGGTATGGTAAGTCAGTAGCTAGGCACAACCGGATTCAGCCTGGCATTACAAAACAACCTGTAGAAATGTAGAATTACACAAATTTGGGTAACTTCACATTCTGATATTTTGAAAGAAATCCGCATTTAAAATTAATTTTGAAAATACAGATAATGCAGGACGTTGAAGAAAGCAGTAAAATGTTCTTACTTTGGTTTCAGGTGTATAGTAATATAATTCTACTAAGACATTAAAAATATATAAAATCAATATTAAAAAGTAAAAAAAAAAAGAATACTACTGAGACATAAGTCATATCACATAAATATACATACTTATGAAAGTGCAATGGCTTGACAGGCATACAAAATCACAACTGAGTAGGGAATGTCAGGGTGTTTTCTGTATTTCCTAAACTGAAATTATAAATTATTCATATTACAGGGAAAAACTTCAGTAATTTGTATAAAGTTATCCAAAAACAGCAGTTCCTAAACTGTATTTAAACACGAGATTACTGAGACTTCTGTTGTACTTTTTCAATTAGATGATTGACCACAATACTTACTTAGATAAATCACTATAACAAAATCAGACGAGTTAAATAAATATGCATTAACCTATCTCTTATGTCGCAATTTTCTGAGTAAATCCATGTCAAGCAGAATGCGTTTTATTACAAGGCATAAAATGCAGTTAGTGATGTTTGTCATGGTATAAAATGAGAAACATTAAGCAACAGCATAACAAAACATAAGAATGCAGTAACTGCCAGTATCCAGCAGTAAGAGCTTATGAGACTGTAGTTGTTTTGTTATAGAATATCACAGAGATCAGTTAGTTGTAAGAGAAACTCGTGATGTGGATGAAGCTATTGAAGAAGTGGGTAAGAAAGGAAAAACAAATTATTTTTTTTTACTAGTCACCCAATGAAAGAGATATTGTAGAAGGCATACAGAGATCAGAGGGGTAAAGAGAAAGGAAAGGAAAAGAAGATACGCAGTTCATCAAGGTAAAAACAAAAAGGAACAGAAATGAATGCATATGCACTCAACTCAGAAAGGTTACAAGTTAAGGCAGAAAGAGAAAAAAGAGGAAAGAAGGAAAGGTGAAAAGTCAAAAGTAGGTATAGTGAGCTAACAAGATGAAAAAAAGGGACACAAACAGGGAAGATCCAGAAGTATTAACACAGGGAATGGCAGCAGATTGTAAGATTAGAGAAAAAGGAGATATAAAATGGAAAAGAAAGAGGCATGTTTGACAAACAAAGATGTACTCCTATTACAGTGAGGAAAAACATGAGAACAACAGAAAAAACAGACATCAACAGTATCTGCACCTTGGAAAAAGCACCATGAGGAAGTGCTTCATACATCATTAATTAGTCTTGATAGATTAAGTCTTAGTCTTGACAGATTAAGTCTATGAAAACTTCAGGCTGACGCAAGATATTACAGAAAGAAAAATATCTTGTGATTAGAGAAAAAGGATTGTGACAAGCAACCTGTTACAATATATTGCAATAAGTGATTGCATTTTTCATTAATAAGTGATTACATTTTTCAAAGAGGTATAATGCACAAAAAGCTAACCTAAGGGAGGAGTATGTAAGACTACTGGTGATGAATTTAAGAAGTTTAAGTAAAAAAGTATGCATTGTGAAAGAAATGTTCAGAGCAAGTTATATAGCCATGACAATAATAACCAAGACTTAGCTACGTAGCTGGAAGATTCATATTGGATTCCTCCAGATGGGGGCTACAAGGTTTTTTTTTTAGACAGTGTATCACCAAATGGTGATGTTGTGATACTATTAAAAAATGATTTACAAGTCTGTAATGCAATCGTGTTTGATAAAAATGATAACATAGGTTTGGAGGTTCATAGGTGTGTACTAGGCTCATGGCCCTGGAGCCTTTACAAGCCTAGCCCATGGAAGTGCCTTGGCATCGTGCCGCCCGACTTTAGTTCCCAGTGCCTCTATCAAGTAGAGCCACTGGAGTGATTTCTCTTGAAGAGGGACAGCAAGGTGCTCTGCTTGACATGTATGGGAAGTCTATTCCAGAGCATGGGCAGTCTCTGGGTGAAGAACCTGTCCCTCCAGCATGTTCTGTTGATTGTGGTAATGAGGTAGAGGTCTTTGGAGCATGTGGTGTGGAGGGACTGGGATTTTTTTAGATGTAGCATTTCTAACAGAGCTGGGTCAGACATGGCTTTGTAAGTCAAGCAGAGATTGCCTCCAAGTAGGTGATATGAGACAGAGAATAGCTGGAGTCTTTTGAGTCTCTCCATGTTGGGCATGTGTTTAATGCCTAGGATCCTCTTCATGAGGTACTTCTGTGGCCTCTCCAGCATTTGCAGGTGTCTAGTGAGGTACATGCCAAATGGGGTATTATACTCTATGAGTGGTCTAATGAGGGATGAGTAGAGATAGATGATAACCTCTTTCTTCCTGGATACAAAACCTGTAGTAATGAGATGTGCCACATAGAAGGACTTTCTGACCACAGTGGCAGTGTGGTGGTCGAAGGAGAGGTTGCTGTCAACCTGCATCTGCAGATCTCTTATAATGCCTTCAGTGTTCAGTGGGCTCCATTGATGTGGTAATTAGTGGGAACTGAGTTTTTACCAAAGGGGATGACAACGCATTTTTTGGCATTAAGCTTAAGGCCATGGTTTCGACACCAGTCATTGGTTTCAGTGACCAAGTCACTAAGCTATGCCACTGTAATTGTAAAACTATAAAGCATTTTAATTCTAGATATAGATGTCTACAGAACTCATAAATCTAGATTGTGTGATATGGAAGAGCTAATTCATTAAATAGTAGCAACACATACAAAGAAAGGAATTGTGGTGGGTGACTTAAACAAATTGGAGTTAAATTGACACAATAAGTGGTTTAAGGAAATCTATTGTATCAAATATCAGGGAAATAAATTAAATCAAGTATTTAGGAAACTTATGAGGGGGAAACATTTATTTTATTTTTTTATTTTATTTCAGTTTGATTACCGGGGAAGTCCACTGGGCCAAGAAGTACCCATTTTCAGTGGAGGCCCGGGGATAAAAGCTCCAAAGACAGTACAATCAAGGTTACATACAGTAATGGATGATAATACAATGTCACAAACAGTTAAGAATATGTGAGATGCAGTAGTAGGCAATACAGTAAGGATTACATAAAATACAATCATAAAAAGTACAATGTCCAAGATGCAGAGTCTACAAAGAAAAAAAAAAGTAACATTTTTTTTTTTTGCTACATATGAACAGTATTCACATACTTACAGTCAACTGAAGTCAGCTATAACCATATAGGGGGAACATAGAATGAATTTAAGAGAGTATATAGTAGACTGGTGCTAGAGAATAGAGGTCAAGGTGGAGAAAGTTTCTAGAATTTATACTGGGTGAAAGCAAGGACATTTCCATTTGGAGGATAAGTGAAACATATTAGATATTATTTATATAGCTGACACATATAAGATAAATTGTTTGTCATATGTTTCCACCTTTACCAGGCTATGATCATTCAGTAATTTATAACATCATTACATTCCCCACTATCTAAGATAACAAAAATGGGAATAGGATCTTACTAAGCTCATGGCCAAGGAGCCCATTGAGAAGCTAACCACATTATCCAATGCTGTTTGAAGACTGATAATGTCTTCCATTATGTAGACTTTATCCATATACCCAGGATGAAAATTTGTAATCACTTATCCAGTCATCCAGATAGGTACTGTGTCGGACCTGGATGGTGACATGAAAACAGTGTACAAGGAAAAGGAAAAGAGACATTTGTTTTTGTACTGAAGTCATCCTCAAGCCTTGCTGGGTACTTTTATGTAGAGGACCTGTTCTTAAATGGAAGAGATCTTACTACTGTATTAGACCCTGATTCAATAGAGGGTCCCACTGTGGTAGTGAAAAACAATAGTCTACAAAAAGTTAAAAAATTGACAAGCCAGACAAGATGCCTAGAAATAGTTTTACAATTATAGTGGTATAGTCAGTCACCCTGCTAGACAGGGGTCCAGGAAAGTAAATAGTGTGGGAAGAAATAGCCAGGGAATTGTTATGGCTAGGCTTGTATAGGCCCTAGGACCGATAGCCTAGTACCAGTTTGGGTTTGTGAAGGGCCAATCTTGCCTCTTGAACCTGATTGACTTCTTCAAATGAGTCTCCAGAGCTGTGGACGAGGATAAGGCAGTCCACACAGCCTATCTGGACCTCACCAAGGCCTTTGACACCATCCCCCACTCTGGAATCATAGATAGACTTACTAAGCTGGCATTAATCCCTACGTCACTCGATGGGTTGCCAACTGGCTTACTGACAGAACCCACACTGTAAAAGTAGCCAACTCCAAATCCAGCTCCAGACAAGTGACAAGTGAAGTACCTCAGGGTTCAGTCCTGGGACCGCTCTTGTTTGACATCTACTTCTCTGAAGTACAGGCCAACACTAAGGGACTCTGGCTAACAAAGTTCGAAGATGTCTGCAAAATGGGAGCCATTACTGAATCCCCAAATGATGTGGATATTCTACAAAAAGGCCTTACAGAAACAGATGCTTGGTGCCAGAGCCATGGGCTCAAGCTCAATGCCAAGAAATGTATAGTTATCCCCTTTGGGAAAAAACATGTACCTGTGAATTACCACATAGGTGGCAGTACACTAAACACCGAAAGTGTGATAAGAGACTTAGGGACACAGGTAGACAGTGGTCTCTCCTTCAATAACCACATCGCCACAACAGTCAGGAAATCCTTCTATGTAGCACACCTCATCACTAAGGGCTTTTCATCCAGAAAAAAAGGAGGTCATTGTCCCACTGTACTCATCCCTTATTAGACCCATTATAGAATACAATGCCCCATTTGGTATGTACCTCTCAAGACATCTGCAACAACTGGAAAGGCCACAGAAATACCTCACTGAAAGAATCACAGGCCTAAAGCAGATGCCCTACACTGACCACCTTAAAAAACTCCAGCTATATTCGGTCACATATCGTCTACTCAGAGGCGATCTCTGCTTAACATACAAGGGCATGTCAAACACAGAGCTGTTGGACATGCTACACTTAAAGAAATCCCAATCCCTCAGAGCCACACGCTCCAGGTATCTAAACCTTGTCATCACAATAAACAAAACATGCTGGAGGGATAGGTTCCTGACCCAGAGACTCCCCAGACTCTGGAATAGACTGCCCATACATGTCAAGCAGAGCGCTTCTTTGGCCGTCTTCAAAAGGAACCTTGATGATTGGATGGGAGAAAGGAAATTCACCCCGGGGATCATGTCAGTCACCCTGCTAGATGCGGGTCCAGGGAAGTAAATAGTGTGGGAAGAAATAGCCAGGGAATTGTTATGGCTATGCTTGTATAGGCCTTAGGGCCAATAGCCTAGTACCAACCTATGAACCAACCTATGAACCTATGAACAAAAAAGAATTTATGGTTTGTTTCTCCTATGCAACTAATCCAGAGTTCCCGAAAAGGGGTTACACTACAAGAGCAAGGGAAAATACAGAAGAGAAAAATCATTGAAATAGAGAAAATGGCAAACATTACAGATGGCAATTTAAGGTCATTATTTGACCAAATAAGAACAAAACAATACGTAGACAAGAAAACACTGAGTTGGAAAAGGAAGTAAAAAATGAAGTATTAAGAGAAAAAGAAAAAATTTACAAGTACTTGGAACATTATATTGAGAGGAATGGACCTGAGAGAAGAAGCGAGACGTAATATGGTTCGGTTTATATTCAGAAAAGAAATCAATGATAACTAATAATCATAAAGCAAAGTCAAAAATATTTGAACATCCATATAGAAAAAGGCAGAAAGAAATGGTAGATGTTACAAAAAATAAGAATACTAGCACAGAAGTCTAATGTAGTCACAAGTAAACAGTTTAATACAGAAATGGGGGGCATTGAAAATTAAATGATAGATCAGTTATGAAGTGAAGGATATGAATGGGAATCCCAGACACAAAGGCCAACTCATAATGGTGGTTTATTAAAACAGGTACAGCTTGATGAAGTGACAGAGGAAGTAAAGCAGAGCAGTAGTAGAGAAAATCACATGTTAATTCAGTTAAATGTTGAAATCAGCAAAGATGTTTCACAAAACAAAATGTCACAGTCATTTCAATGCCAAGATATGTCCACACAGAGGCAGAAACAGCAGGAAATGCAAACCAAGGAAGAAACTCTCAATCAGAAAGAAGACCTGCTGGAATTGATAGAAATGGATAAGTATAATATGTATAACAGACAGAGGCTGCCAAAAGTGAATAAGATATGTATTGTTAAAAACTTAATAAGCCAAATTAATAAAGTAATTGGAACTATAAAGACAGATCCACACACTATAACATAAGTTAACAGAATACATTATTGTAGTGTGAAACTAATAACAGACAATATATTGCAGAGAAAGCATAAATTAGTAAAGGAAAATCTTTTTCTTATTCTTTCAGCTTTTCCCAGTTAGGGGTCACCACAGTGGATCACCTGTCCGCTCATGATTGGCAGTAGAGTTTTACAATGTCGAGTTGCCTGCCCATCACCCAACCTTCCACAAAAGGCACACACTCCTAGGGCCAATTTAGAGTGTCCAATCTACCTACAGCATGTCTTTTGGATGTGGGAGGAAACCAGTGCACCCAGAGGAAACCCATGTGACCACAGGGAGGACATGCAGACTCCATACAGAAGGAACCCCAGCCAAGGATCGAACCGGAGAACCTCTTGCTGTGAGGCAGCAATGCTAACCGCAAGCCCCCTACACCCCCTGCTACTTAAATATATCAACTCTAAGATTGCACTTAGTGTACTGAAGTGCAATCTCAGAGTTGATACATTTAAGTAGCAGGGGGTGTGGGGAGCGCAGACCCCCACATGATCGGTTCAGGAGGACTTGCCCCACTGCATATAGTTAAAGGGTAATATGTTTCTGTATGTACCTGTACTGGAATATAGTAAGTGTTGGTATCCTGTGTGTTTTCAGGATTTTGAGTTTTCAGTATTTTGAGTTTTCAGGATTTTGAACTTTCAGGATTTTGGTCTTCATGATTTTGGTCTTTCAGGATTCTATAGCGCTCCCGAATGGCTTAGATGGGGTGAATTTAAATCAAAAGATAAAAAGTTAATATTAGCAGCCCAAGACAGTGGATTTCGTTACAACATAAAGGCAACTGAGAGACACTAGAAACACAAACTGCAAAAGATTGTTGAAAATACTGAAGTAATGATTACATGGGATCAGTGATACCAGCAGCTAGGAATGTAGACACAAACAGACTGGATATTGTAGCTCAAGAGAAAAAGACAGATACAGCTTTGATTACTGAAATTGTTATACCTAGTGACTACAGTGTCTCACGAACTGAAAGACATAAATTTGTAAAATATCAGAACTTGCAAAAATAAACTAGAATGTGGAATAACGATACATAGCTAGTCCAAGTTGTAGTAGGAGCAACTGGGCTAATATAAAAAATTCAAACATATATAAATATACTACTAATAAAAGTAACCTCTTATGAACTACAAAAAGAGGTGATTCTGGGTACACTGTGGGTGCTGAGTAGGATATTTGTATTAACTGTCAAAGAGTGAAGCAAAACTGATTTCATAAACTTTAATTATGTCCTTACTTAGGAATGGCATCCTTCCCATCAAGGTATGTAAAACCCTAAGCATTTGGAGAGATTAGACCAGTAGAAGAAATGGCCGTTTTTTTTATTTTTTATCCTCAGTGGAAGAGTTGAGGATGTGTGGATCTAACTATAGTAAGCTGATGGCTACAATTTTTTTTTTATTCATTTTTACTCTTCGGTGGAAGAGCTAGGGTGTGTGGATCTAAGTGTAATAAACCAATCATCACTTGAAGAGCTGAGAGAGTAGGGTGCTGGTTTGAGGTACTGTCACAGGGTGCTGGTTAAGTCTGCAATTCTCCTGGCAGACAGCACTCCTCAGGAGTCTGTATGGCAGAGAGTAGAGTAGACTTTTAGTCTATTAGAGTAGCTATGGGTACTGAGACTGGAGATCTTTTAGTAAGGAAACATTAAGGTCTCATAAGCTGGTTTAGGGGCTTAGCAAGATCCATGCTGAAGGGTGAGTTATGTTCAGTGATGGACCTGACAAGGGAAGTATAAACTGGGACTATACCTTCTATGGACCATGAGGAGATACCACAAAAGATAAGTTGTACAGGACAGAATTATTTTGTAACCACCACAGAGACATAGTGGTCAAAAAAGAGTATGCTATCAACATACCTATCCAAGTCCCTTATGACCTTGTCACATTTAAGTGGAATGTTATATATACGGTAAGCAGTAGTGATGCTAGATTTTGGAATGTTATATATACGATAAGCAGTAGTGATGCTAGATTTTGGAATGTTATGTATACGGTAAGCAGTAGTGATGCTAGATTTTGGAATGTTATGTATATGGTAAGCAGTAGTGATGCTAGATTTTGGAATGTTATATATACGGTAAGCAGTAGTGATGCTAGATTTTGGAATGTTATGTATATGGTAAGCAGTAGTGATGCTAGATTTTGGAATGTTATATATATATGGTAAGCAGTAGTGATGCTAGATTTTAAAATGTTGTGTATATTGTAAGCAGTAGTGATGCTAGATTTTGGAATGTTATATATATGGTGAGCAGTAGTGATGCTAGATTTTGGAATGTTATATATACGGTAAGTAGTAGTGATGCTAGATTTTGGAATGTTATGTATATGGTAAGCAGTAGTGATGCTAGATTTTGGAATGTTATATATATATATACGGTAAGCAGTAGTGATGCTAGATTTTGGAATGTTGTGTATATTGTAAGCAGTAGTGATGCTAGATTTTGGAATGCTATATATATGGTAAGCAGTAGTGATGCTAGATTTTGGAATGTTATATATACGGTAAGTAGTAGTGATGCTAGATTTTGGAATGTTATGTATATGGTAAGCAGTAGTGATGCTAGATTTTGGAATGTTATATATACAGTAAGCAGTAGTGATGCTAGATTTTGGAATGTTATGTAAACAGTAAGCAGTAGTGATGCTAGATTTACCAAAGGAAAGTACACTGCATTTCTTGGTGTTGAGGTTAAGTCTATGATTAATGAACCAATCATCTGTTTGATCTAGTCCTTTAGAGAATTTGAATATCCAAATAAAAATCAGAGCTGAAGAAACTAAATATCTTGCGTGATGCAATGATAAAACTGTAAAGAGAACAACCACGCAGATCACTACGCTGTGAATCATGTAACGAAAACTTTAATAAAAATGAAACAATTAAAAATATAAAAAAATGATGAGGCACAGGTTAAGTTAAAAATGGATAAGCACTTTTGGGAAACTACCCTTCTTCAGTTGTTGTCTTTACAGAATTTGAATATCAGAATGTGAGTTGATAACCATCTCCAGTTTGCAATCATCCACAAACTTGATTAGCCACAATCCCTTGATATTGGCTTTTATGTCACAGAAATATATACGAAAAAAGAGCAGACCAGGAGAGAGTTGCATGGGACTCCATTTTATCTAGAACAAATACTACAACGTTAATGGTATGGATTCTGTTAGACAGCCAGTTATCAGTCCAGCAAGACATGCTATTACTAGCTACACTTCAGCAAAATCTTTCTTGAATGGTATAATAAGAGAAGCAATCTTTAAAAGTAAAACAACTTCTTAGATTTTGAGATGCTTAAAAGGATAGTGGTTAGTAAGAAGTACTGGAATTCACACTGGGGAATTTCACAAAAAAACAAGAAAGTTATTAAGAGAGAGAGAGAGAGAGAGAGAAAAACAAAAAGCTTAGCATATGAAGAATAGATAGAAAAGGGGTAAGAAAGGAAAATGATAAATATCGTGAAAAAAGATCAACAGTCATACAAGGAGAAGTTGGTAATGAACTGCAAAAATAACAGAAAGACCTTTTCAAGGAAGGAAACAACCTCACAAACAAGCCTCTTCAGTCTTGGAAAATGTGCATATGAAGAAATAACCATCCATCCACAACCGCTTCCCATTTTTGCATATTGGTTGGGGTGTCACTTCAACAGTGACACTCATCTAGAGCCAAAATTTACACTACCACGTGGCTTTTCCTGCCGTGATAGTTCTTCAATAACACACATTCGCACATGCACTCGCACCTATGGCCAATTTAGAGTGTCCAATCCACCTATTTCATGTCTTTGGAATGTGGGTGGAAACTGGAGCACCTGCAGGAAACCCATGCAAACACAAGGATGACATGCAGACTCTGTACAGAAGGCACCCCAACCAAGAATTGAACGAGTGAACCACTTGCTGTGAGTCGACAATGCTGTGCCAATGTGCCACCCATATGAAGAAATAACCAAGGCTGTAAAATGATTTATTAAAAAAAGACTTTGCTAAAATGTAAGGAGTACAAAGTAGTAGTCTACCTTGTCTTTTGGCTTTTCCCAGTCAGGGGTCGCCACAGCAGAACTCTGGTCTGCTAATGATTGGCACTGGACTTTTACAGTGCCAAGGTGCCAGACTGACGCCTGACCTTCAAAGAAGGCACATCCATTCACGCATGCACCTACCTGCATGTCTTTTAAATACTACTCGACCGTGGGGAGGACATAGTCTACCTACTAGAATAAAAAAGGAAAAGGTGTATGTTAAAAGAGGAAGAGATAGGCAAGACCCTTGGGAATCTGGGCATAGCTAAGGGTTCAGAAATTGATGGGATTTCCAAAAAAGACCTTAGAATGTTAAAAGAAGAACTACTCATACCTTTAAATGTGATTTTTGCAGCATCATTTGAAATGAGGAAAATCCAAGAAAAGGTAAACAAAAACTGGCAGTTACAGGGCAATAACTCTGCAATACAGGAAAGGTAATAGAAATGGTGGTACTGAATTTTCTGAGGTCAGACATGAGAAGATTAGGGGCTGAATTAAGTAACGTTACCACAAGGTGTGCATGATGTGTACACCTTGTGGTAACCCTTCCATATAAAGAGATAGCTAGAGTACAGTAACACAGTGCTTTGTATGAAGATGTGTAGCACCACAGTGGGCTGTCCCCGCAGTCCAGGGGATAAGCATATGCTAATTAGCCATGCGCTGTCCCCCAGAACTGCCAATGGTAAGACATTTGTGCATCTGAGCAATTTAGAGAATCACTTAGCTGGGTAGATTAGCACTGAGCAATTTAGAGAATCACTTAGCTGGGTAGATTAGCACTGAGCAATTTAGAGAATCACTTAGCTGGGTAGATTAGCACAGCTGCTCCTGACTGCTCATGGTAATGAACATGGCCAAACAACCATGTTTATCCATCGCTGTAGAGATAACTGCTAGAGAGTTTAGTAGGCATATAGTGTTGGGGTATGTGTGTGTTAATTTATGTGATGGGCTGCATGTGTAAGTATACGTGTGTGTGTGTGTGTGTGTGTGTGTGTGTGTATGTGTGTGTGTGTGTGTGTGTGTGTATGTGTGTGTGTGTGTGTCTGCCTAGAAGGTAGCAGTGGGGGGGGGGTGTAGTGAGGGTGCATGTTAGGAGACTGTGTTTGTGTGTATGTGTGTTTGTGTGTATGGGTGAATTGGTGAGTGTGTCCATGAATGCCATAGTGTGTGTGTGTGTGTGTGTGTGTGTGTGTTTTGTGTGTGTGTGTGTGTGTGTGTGTGTGTGTGTGTGTGTGTGTGTGTGTGTGTGCACGCACGTTTGTATGGAGTGAATATGTGAACATGTATATGGTGTGGGTGGGGGTGAGGGTGGAGGTGGGGGCTGTCAAACCTGCACACACCTCTAGACTAACAAGCAAATCCTGCAAAATAGGGTCAGAGGGACCAGTAGGCACAAAGTATATCTCTAAATATGTGCTGGTAGAACACTAGACACCAGGGATACTTGAATTAAAAAAAAACAAAGTGGTGTGCGGAACCACTAGACACCAGGTAATATATAAGTAGTGTGCCTTAAAGGCACTAAAAAGGATACTAACCCTGAACTCTCCCCCTTTACATTGGGGTTATTATTCCTCTGCACCACCACTGGATACCTGGGATTGAATGTACAAATAAAATAAAAATTAAAAAAAATAATGAAGTCACTATAAAGGGAGAAGGGTGATTAAACCTCAGCAGTATCTACGTAGTGCAGTAGGGTGTTTTTTTAACATATGTTGAAGATCTCAGGCGTTATTCAATGTCTGAAATATGAGGAGGAGGAATGGAAAATTGGATATACTTTTTAATCTCATAGCTCCAAAAATAATGACAGAACCAAAAGTAGTGGTAGGCCAAAATCAGGGCTGGATTTTAATTATATTTCCTTCAAACCTGAAAAATTGCAAGTAAAACAGCATTTGCACTATCATGGATTTACTAAATGTTATGAAATGTAAAACTCTAATGTCCTGCATTAATACCTAATAGAAATCGTCATGATTCACAAGGACAGGAAAAAAAGTGACTTTGGGGATGTTCTTGCACTAAAGGGAAAAGTATGGGGTATTTGGGGTGTGTGTGTATGTGTGTGTGTGTGTGTGTGTGTGTGTGTGTGTGTGTGTGTGTGTGTGTGTGTGTGTGTGTGTGTCTGTGTGGGTGTGTATGTCTGTGCACACGTGTCCTCATGAACGTGCGTCCATGTGTGAGTGTGTATTTCAATGTGTGTATTGCATGTGGGAGAATGAATGGGGGATAACTGTGCTAAAATAATGCAGCTGCCAAAACCATTAACTACCTCAGGAAAGTGCTGATTTATTTGGACTCCACTCACAGTAGTTAACACCAATACAGAGACATGCAAATTAGCCCATAATGAGATCTTTCCTCAGTGCTGCTAATGTATCCCTGAATGACAACAAAACAAATTGTGGAAACAAGGCTTTTATACCTCAACCCTTAACATGAGTGGTCAGGTTCTTCATGAATCCCTGATTAATCTTTTATAGTATACATAAACATGCTGAAAAAAGTAGGTCAGTGCAAACATGTACATTCTCTCATAACAGTGTAATACCAGCTATGGAAAAACATCAGCACCAGTGTAATCTATATCAACTTTACATTTTCTTCTAACAGGGTGAACCATTCCCTACTAATTAATCTTCATAGGATTTTTACATTTCATCTTCATAAATAATTATATAGTCCAGGGATCATTGAGGAACCTAGCCCAGTTCCCAGTTGCTCCCAAGCACTTTCTGGTTAAATGACTTGCTCAAAGTCACACGGTAGGCAAATGCTGGTGGAGAGAATCAAACCACGTATCCCAGGAACTACAGTTCACAGCTTTAACCCCTTGCCAGGCATATTAAGGATACTAGTATGCAACATATTTTTTTCATTTAGGGCTATAGGGAGGCTATTTGAAAACATAAGAGGAGGAGATATTAAGACACAAACTGAAGCTTTAGAGGCTAGGTGGATTATCAGGTTAAGGGCAACAAAGGGACATGACTTAAATGAGCACATTCCCTTAAGGCCCACACTGAAAAATAACCTTTACGTAAATGAATCATTTTTATGTATATATTATAAATGCATTTTTATATGTGTTTTTTATATATGTGTTTCATACACACACTACACTGTTTTTATGTTTTTATGTATATTATATTTTGTACCATATGTCTTTAAAAACTTTAATTGAAGTAATTGAATGATTAGTACAAATAGAGATGCAAGTACCTTATGTTAGTACATCTGAAGAAGCCTATTTGGTGAAAGCACTTGTGTCCTGTGTTTTATAATAAACATTTGTATAGCCTGGAGCCTTACCTCTGTTTTTCTGCTGGTTTTACAAATTTTATCTTCGCTTTGAGGTACCTGGTCATTGTTGGATTCTTTTTGCTTATTGTTTTTCTAAGAGAATTTAGTCAAGATTCCAGAGAGATCAAGGAGTCCAAGAAGGTCAGTCTTTGATCCTTACTTAGTTTATATTTGAGTGATACAAACATCCCATCAGGTACTTTCCTTTGCCTACATGTAATTAACCATACAATAGGAAAATGTATTGCAAATAGTAAGGACATCAACAAAATCAAACCTGATTTGCAAGATCTTCATAGATGGACTAGTGAAAACAATATGATTAAAAACATCAAAAATGAAAAATGTGTGATTTGGGTCCATGAAAAATTGTCAGAGTACAATATCAATCTGTACAAAACAGGAACATGTCAAAAGCTATAAATATCTTGACATTTAAGTGAATGAAAATATAAGCTTTTCAGAGCACCTATAACTATTTGTTAAAGAATGTAACATGATCATCATATGTGTAATTAAGTACATAAAGTCAAGAAAACAGATGCTCTAGAGACTATATATGCCTCCTTGAGCCATTCCAAAATAGAGTACTGCAATGTATTCACATACATTGGTTTTCTTTAAAAATCAAAACTTGAAAGTATGTTACAAAAATATGCAAAAGTAATACAAGGCTATGGCACAGCGTTGTCGCCTCACAGCAAGACGTTGTCCCATTCGATTCTCAGCTAGAGTGTCTTCTGTGTGGAGGCATGCGTGAATGAGCATGCCTTCGTTAAAGGTTGTGCGTCAGGGCTGGTAACTTGGCACGTAAAAATACACTACCAAAAACATTAGCGGACCGGAGTTCCGCTGTGGCGACCCCCAACCGGGATAAGCCGAAAGACACAACAACAACAACAACAACAACAACAATACAAGGCTATGGCACACTGACATAAGGGAACAGGGCTGAAGATCTGGACTTATATTTTACACTGTATAGAAAATAGGTTGGATGAGTCAGGTATTTAAAGTCTTGAAAGACTCCTATATATGGGAATGCCTGGGGCTAAGAAAAAGTAATAGACCTGTTATTATTAGACTCCAGAGAGCCTTTGCAAGGAACACGAGAACGACTAATAGGTTTACAGGAAGGGTAATTAAGGCTTAGAATACATTAGCATAATCAGTCAAGAATATTCAAAATATGTAAAAATGTAAACGGGCCTTAGATGATCATCTCATTACTCAATGTTTTGGGATCTATGTAGGCTTTAAAGGACATATATTCATGCCTTAAATTATTGTATTGTATTGCATTGTACCGTATTGCATTCTATTGTACTGTATTGTATTATATTGTATTGCATTGCACAGATACTCAGATATGAGCTGTTTCCACAGCTCCCTTGGTATCTGCTCATCCATCCACTGGCTTTCCTGTGATAAGAATGGTTTCTTGGGCTGTCCTCTATACTACCATTTCCAGTATCATGTTATATGTCCTTATATCTAGACAAGTCCTCTGTTGTCTGTTTTCTTAGTCACGTTTTCTACCTTTGAGATGTTCAAATATTTTGCATTATTATGCTTGACTTCTCTTTGAATGTGGAAATTAATGTCATTTAGTCTCTCCTCATATGTGTTTTAATTGAGGCATTTAGATATCTTTGTTGGCTTTAATTTATTGCCTCCAGTGTTAAGTATTTTGTAAAAGGTAACCTCTTGAGTCGGACATGACATTATAAACTAATCTCTTTAGCTGCTCACACAAAAACACTTTTTGTGCTGAAAAGATTTTTGTCTGTGCGTCAGCATCACACTAGCATTCTGTACAGTATGTGTTCTGATCTAATCTGAGACATGTTTTTTTTTTAATTGAGACATTCAGTGGCAATCATATTAGTTAAATGTGATCTGGTTTTGTGAATTTGGGTAAGTGTCAAACCCAAACAGTGAAGGGTATTTATGCTATGTTTAGCAGTTAATACAGAGGATTAAGACTATATGCTGCTTCTTGGGGGCCATAGTTTGAATTCCAGACTCTCAGTTTGTTTACTTTGTGAAACTAAGTCACGTACCAGGACAGTGCTCTGTAGCAACTGGGAAACTGGACAGGGCTCCATAGGGGTCTCCAAGACCACATGTCCAGTGATGATAGTTCTCTACTTTCCATCTCCAAAATATGGAATATTACCTCTCACAATGTGAAACAAATGAGCAAAATGTGGAACACTTAATAACTGTTCCATACTTAAAAAAGTTCCTTTTCATGAATTAATTGGATTCAGTATGATTTAACATGTATAGTTGTTAAAAAAAACTTCTTAAAAATCAATAAATGACAGATCCTTTCAATGTGGAACAATGCAGAGCATGATGTTTTTAAGACTCAGCATGAGGAATGTCCCTCATAATGAAGGACAGTCCAGGGGTAACTTAATGACAACTTATTAACCTAACCTTTTGTTTGCACTGCCAGTTAGTATGGAAAGTGCTATAGCAGTAGTGAGACCATTCACAGTGACTTAATCTAATATTTTTCCATTTTGAATTTTAAATATGATCTTTGGAATTTAGCAGACTATGAAATGATTACATAATTTTTTGTTAGCTTCATTGTCATACTGTGAGGCACCATCATTCTGGATTTTGTTTTACCTGTTTTGTCTACAGCTGTTGTATTCTTGTTGGGGGTGTGATCTTGTTGGAAGCCTTGTATGTATCCTTTATGAATGGTTAGAATGGTCTTCTAGAGTTGGGTGAGTTCATAGGATGGTTGTAGGTGGGTGTAGAGATATCAGTCAGAGTAGGAGGAGCAATCACTTAAACAATTTTTTTTCAATCTGAAGGGCAGGATCATGAGATTATGTGAGTTTTACTAAACATGAACTGTTTATGAATGGCTTACTAATCTAGTGACATAAATAAATGTTGTCCCTTTCCCTTGCATACATCTCAGCCAGTGAAAAGTGTATTTATTCTCTACTAAGTGATATTGCTGTGTCAGACTGCAGATCCCCCATACTACCTGGAGTTGAGAACTGCCTAATGACTGCTTGTTTTACCTCTTTCTCTTCCAGGTTGTCCAAGCTAATGACCAGTGTTTTCTCTGAATCTGGAAGAACATCATTAAAGGGTGATGTACTGTTCTTAAGGCAGTCAGTGGTTGAAGTCTTTATTTATTTGTGTCTATTTGCATTCTGCTCTCTTCCAACAGTCTACAGTTCAGTATGTACCATACAATACCACTCTGGGAGCATCAGTGGCACAGGAGTGGGTCACCTTTCAGCAGTCAGAGTGTGTGTTTGTTTAATTTTTGTGATTGCAGGTAGCTGATAACAAAATATGTGTCACACTCCACCATGTCCAAGATACCCATTGTATTCTAGACTGTGTAAAGTTTAACATTCCATTGCCTGGCTGATAATGGTAGAATGTGGTGCCCTTTACTATGACTGCTACATGTGATTACTCCCTGTCTAACTGTTCCACTCTGCTTCCTTTCAGAAAACAAGTGATACATAGCAGTAAGGTTGGCTATATGAAGTCCCATGAAACCCCATAGTGGTATGATCTCCCATCCATTCATTCCTTAAAGCTGCCACCACTTTTTACCTCCCACTGCATGTATGACACTAGTGTTGTCATGGTTCCTCTTTATTTAATTTCTCCAAGTCTTTTGGGTTGGTAATACCATGATGGGAATGGACCCCATTCCTAAGTAGAAGTACAATTAAAGCTCATGAAACTAGTATTGTTTCAGTCTCTGATGTTAGCCAAAAGTGCTCTTTTCAGCGCCTGCAGTGTACCCAGAACTGACTCCATCTGCAATTTATACGGAGTTACATGTATCGGTAGCATATTTAAATGCAACTGTAATTTTTTTTTTATTAGACCTTGAAATTGTCTGTGTATCCTTCCACATTGCCATTCTTTCTGTCTGCAAATCCTGGTATTTTATGACTTTGTCTCTCCCTGTACATAAGATACTTTAATCATTGAGTGTAGCAATTTCAATGATCAAGGGTATTTTTGCCTTCTTTTCATGGACTACTATATCTGATTTTCTCACATCTATTTTTTTGAACTGCTGGTAATGGGTGATCCCATGTGATATAAACTTCATCATTCTCTATGATGCTTTAGGGCTCATGTTTCCAATACTTCTCAGCTAATTCAGTATTGTAATGTTTGCATAACCTCCAATGCAACAGTCCTGTCACATTATTATGCCTTTCATTATACAGGCTCTCTGCCATTAGTGTAACATACCCAGCAACAAGATGTGTGACTGGTCCCAGTTCTGATTTACAGAACCCGCATTTGTCTGTTTCTCCCACATGTCCAATGGACTTTGTAAAACAACCTGTATGTAGTTCACTATCCTGCACTGCCAATATTAACCTTTTATCTTTTGGTTATAGTCACCTTTCCTTAACCATTCCTGCATCAGATCCTGATTGAGATGAGTTTGTTTCAGGGCTTTTCTGTACCTGCAACTATATTTATGTTTTTTTCCACATTTCTTACCTTCTCATCTGATCCTTCACCTTATACTCTTTCTTTTGTTTTTTGGCACATTCACTGCTGCCTGATTTATGCATACTTCTGGCTTGATTTCTATCTATAAGCACCAACGCTCCAAACTTTATTTCAGTTACAGCGATCTGGTACCTTGGCCATTCACCTTCAAGGATCAAAGTAACATTAGTTACTAGTAAGCACCAAATCAGAGAAATTAATTACACAAAATTCATTGTGATTGACATACTAACACAAGAGTCCATATACAATAAGTTCAAACATAGTCCCAAAACGTTACATTTATTTGTAACAGTTCCTTCCTTTGCTTCCCTTTCCACATTTGTTCTGCTGAAAGGAATGACTATTACCGGACTCAGATGTTGCCTTTTCACATTCCGTATTTACAACCGGAATATTTTCAAAAGAAACATTTTTCTTTGCACTCATCTCACTAGAGGAGACCGACGAATCACGTCTAACTTGGCTGCCACCTCTCACCCTCAATCTTGTGCATTGCGACTTCCATTGCCAGGAAAACACATACATATTTATATTGTTGCTTTGAATTTTAAAAATGTTTAATATATGTATTATATTATTGTTAAGATGCTTTTAAGTAAGATTTATAAAGGGATCATTTTTGAGCACTAATTCTGTATTAATGTGTTTAAGGAGGTGTAAATTATGTAATTGGTTAATAGCATTTGTGATTGCTTGCTTGCATGGGCATATAAATGGTGGTTCTATGCAATGTTACTGTGATCCTTGAAGGTGAATAGCCGAGGTACCAGATCGCTGTAACTGAAATAAAGTTTGGAGCATTGGTACTTATTTTGTGTTTACTTGTGATTTATCAGAGTTTTGGTTCGTGTATTATTTGATTTCTATCTATCCCTGCTTGATCCCAACATGCCTCTGTTAACTTAAGCAGGGAAGTCATCTTAAACTTATTCTCCTTATCCTTTAAAACTTTTAGTATGTTTGGATCTTTGACATCAGCAGATATGTATGCAGGTTTATGATTGCATTTCTATACATGTAATCAATTTCGAGGAGGCCCATACTGCCTTCAGGATGGTTAATATTTAATCTTGGTATACACTGATTTTTATATATCATTTCATAAGTGTGAACTATTTTTCTTGTTTTCCTGTCCAACTGATGCAATACCTTTTGGGGCCAGTCAGTAACCCCAAAATTGAAACTTAGAACAAGAAGACCAAACTAGTTTATAGTTTGGACTTTGTTCTTAGTTGTCGGTGCTGTTTTCAGTATTAATTTTAGTCTTCTAATATATTCCTTGCTAAGTTTTGTTCACATTTGTTAATATTTTATTGTTGATCCTTCATCATTTCCAAATATTTATACACTCCCTCCTGCTCAAGTTCCTTGATATCACATTCCTGTCTAAGAGTGATATTTTCTTGGTGTTGCAGTTTTCCTGCTTTAAAAGGGTGCTTTTGCACATTTATCAAGACCCAATGTTATTCTTATATAATCTGAGAAAGTTTTGATCACTTACAGCTGTACTTTCAATTCCTCATCTGAAGAACTATACAGTTTTAAATCATCCACAAAAAGATGAGAAGTCTTTATACTTTATTGCTTTCTGGGAGCCAAATTGCAACCATGACCTAATCTCTTAAGCAGACAGCTTAATTGGTCAAGGGCAAGACAAAAGAGCAGTGGTGACAAATAATCACCCTGGAATATCTCGCTTTGAATTTTTATCCCTTGGCTAATAATTTGTCCTTTATCATGGCTTAGTTGCAAAGTGGTTTGCCACTGTTTCATGGTCACTGTAATGTAATTGATTAATGTGTGGTGTATCTTATATATCTGTAAATATTCCTTTATCCAAGAATGTGGGATGCTGACAAATGCTTTTTTATAGCCTATCCATACCATATTTGGATTCTTCCCATTTACAAT
This sequence comes from Protopterus annectens, assembly GCF_019279795.1. Taxonomy (NCBI): domain Eukaryota; kingdom Metazoa; phylum Chordata; order Ceratodontiformes; family Protopteridae; genus Protopterus; species Protopterus annectens. The sequence continues at coordinate 353,827,232 of NC_056727.1, read as the reverse complement.
TCTCCATTATGACTTTAACAACAGATGATCCTTTGTTCCATATGACTTTTCTTTTATTACCCTTTTTTTCCATTGTCACGATTAAGTTTTCTTCTAAATGAACATAAACTCTGACAGGCATAAATTCCAGTGTATATAGTTTATATATCGCCAGACAGCAAGTTAGTAATCTATAGTTTTTTTCAGATAGCTTGTAGGCTCACTCTTAAGGAGGAGTATTGCTTTTCCTGTTGTTAACCAAGTTGGTGTCTGTTGGGGATGTTAATAAAAATAGTTATTACTCAGGACTAAATCCTCATTTAAAAATGTTAATATTTTTAGCCAGTAGTTAGGTACTGCATCTGGGCCTGGGGTGTTCCATTTAGGAGCTTTTCTTAATTTTGCTTCACTTTCTCTGGCCGTTACTTCACCCCATTTCATATCTTGTACTTTTGAACTCCTTACTGTTTTTTTTTTTACTTTTTTTATCCATTCAGCATCTTTATTATGTTCCACAGGATCTTCATAGATATTTCTCCAAAATGTGTCTATTTCTTCTCTTTTTGGTTGTATTTCTATTCCTTTTGCCTGGTTTCCAATTCTCTATAAAACTTTTTTGGGTCATCAATGAATTGCTTATTTTGTACTTTTCCTTTATATTTATCTGTATATCTTCTAGGCTTTTCTGCCTTTGCTCATATTTTTAGTTTATTATTTGCAATAGTGTATAATAGATCCTGGTATGTTCTGATACTGAATGATGCTTTTATCACACCTATCTTTTTAAGTGTTTTTATTGATCTGTTCCCCATTCTATACTCTTCTAACATTAACAGTTCTTCTGTTAATTGCGTTATGATTTTTTTTTTTCTGTGTGATACTTCCATGATGGCACTTGATTTCTTCTCTTCCTTTCCCTTATTGTCCTGCATTTTTTGTGGCAAGACTTTATCTGTTATTAATTTAACTGCTCAGTAATATATCTTATTTACTTCTGTTATATCACATACATTTCTGTTAATTGTCTTGATTACTGTGTTCATTTTCTATCAAACTTCTAACATTTCAGGTCTTACTGACTTTCTGTAATCTATTTCTTTCATTGATCTTAAAATGTCTATCTCTATTAAATCAAGCACCTCTTCCCAGAGATATTTTTCTTTTAAACTAAGGGCACATTCTTTGTTCACTGTTTCTATAGGTATTTTACAGAAAGTTCCAGGACATCTTCCTGTGACATATTCCCTTCAGTTGTATCCAGCATCATCTGTTGCTCTTTCCTATGGGATCTCACTGCCTATCACTCCACATTGACTTTGTCAGATTTGCCACTGTTTCCTATTTCTTCCCTTGCTGTGTAACTCCAACTGAACTGTTGTGCTGGATTCCTACTGAAGGCTCCAAAGTATCTTCATGTGGCAGGTGATTAGATGCTCCCTGTTCTACCTGTTTCTCCTTAATTTGGTGACTCATTGTTCCATTATGCTGTGACGTTACTGTAGCTAGATTTTCAACAAGTCCTTTAATTTGCAGGTAATCCATAATTTCAGTTTCTATTTCTTTAATTTACCCATTACTAACCCTCTTTTCTACTTTCAACTTTGTTTTCTTATTTTTTTGTATTGTAAAATGTTTCATATCCAGATGCCTTTGTCTGTATTCCTCTTTAAATGTCTTTGGTGCTGCTTTTTTGTAATGGTTAGTTTTGCTTTCTCCTTTGCACTAATATTGCCCCATATTAAATCTCTTTTTCTTTCCCATGTTCATATTTCCTCTTCAGATGTCTCCTGACCCACTTGTTTCTCTTTACTTTGGGGACTCGTTGTTTCATCATGCTGTGATGTTTGCAGCATTGGATTTTCAACACTAAACCCTCATTTTGCAGGTATTCCAAGACCTCACCTTCTATTTGTTTAACTTCTGCTTTACTAATCTTATGTTCCTCATTCCCCCTTTGTGATCTTACTTTTTGTATTGTGAAATTTTCCATACCTGGGTACCTTTGCCAGTATTGCTCTTCAAGTATCTTTGGAGCTGTTTTTTTTTTTGTATTGATTAATTTTGCTTTTTCCTTTGTATAAATACTTTACCATATCAAATCTCTCTTTCTTACCTATGCCCATGTTTCTTTTTTATACCTTTCAAAAATCTCTAGGTTTTGTTCTTTATATTTTGCACTTCTTTGGTTGCTTCTTTTCCCAAATGGCCTAAATTTTCTTGGTCTATATAATGTTTTTCAAGAATCTGTTATTGAAGACAAACTTGCATTTGAAGCTTTTTACAGTTTTTCTTGTGCAAGTATTTTTCTTTCTTCTAATTTCTCTCTTAGTCTTTTTAATTATCTTTCATATGGAAATTCTGGGCTTTTTGTATAATTGTAAAATACATAATTTCTTTCTTATTTATTTCTTATTTATTGATATTTATTTACTGGCAAAGTTCTACTGGGTCACAAGAGATCATTTTCAGTGGAGGCTCAGGGAGAAAAGCTCTTTTTTGTTATCCTCAGTAGTCCACTCTGTCATCTTTATGGCTTTTTTTAGCCTGTCAGTTTTTGTGTTTTTTTTTTGTGGACTACTACTTCCTCCTACAACAGGGGGCCATCTTCCCCCTGAGCTTGGTCTCACCCCATTGTAAGAATGTTTTATTTCTTGAGGATTCCACACTGTCATTCGTTCCAGTCCTGGCACCAGTGCACATACCAGGATTGGTACTTTTTTATCCTGGGACTTGTGCACCCCTCTGCCTTTCTTTTTTTAACCATCTTTTGTTCATGTTTCCTAATATATAAGGTACAGTCTATATATCAGTGTTGTCTTGATGAGATTTTGTAAAAACAGGGTCCTTCTGATGAAGGTACTCACCAAGACTTGAGGATGAATTAGTTTCAGCAATAATACTCTCCTTTGCTTGCTGATTTTATCATCTCTCCATTTGGTACCAGTGTGTGAGACCTGATAGATTAAAAGTCCTGACCTTCTATTCAGTTGCATACATGCTCCTTGGGGTTATATCTGCTTAGCTTTCTATGCTATCAATAACCCAGCACTCTTTGAACTCCTTCACCTAAATAGAACCAGTGGTAAAGTGAATACCCATTGTAAAGACCTGTAAGCATATTTAATAGGGGACATTGTTGGTCTTCAATCAGTACTAGTTGATTAGGCTGAGCTTCCGGATGATCTCCTTTAATCTAAACTTAGTAAGAACCTACATTTGTGCAGTCTCATGAAAGTAACACTTCTAAATATACTGAGACTGTTAGGTCAGCATATTTGTTTTTATGTTACATCATGAGTGCAGGCAGCAGAAAAGTTGACATGCGGTCTGGAAAGTGATCTCATATATTGTCCCTGGCATCTTCATTTGGCAGCCAGGAAAATAAATTTTGAGTTGGTTACGAGAAATAGTAGACATCACATCCTTGAGGAGCTCTGGAAAAAAAAATGATTGTGTTGTACATTTTGTTTGAAAATAACACTAAGTTACTATAGTTACAAGATTATGTTCATCAAATTAAAATAGCTGTATAATTTGCATTTCAAAATTTTCATATGTTCATCTTATTTTCCTAAATCATAAATGGTGGAATTATTGATGCGCAGTTCATGATTGAAGGGTGATTTCATACAGCAAGTGCAAAATTAATATATTGTTAGAATTGCACAATAATGTGCTGCATACAGTCCATAAAATCGAGTTCTGTAAATACCAAGCTGAAAGTCTGGGGTCACAATATCAAGAAAAAAACAACATTGAGAACTTTTGTTAATACCTCCTTTACATTAAGTTTCAGGTTTGGATGCCTTGACGTGCTTTCTTTATACCTCAAAGTTCTTTCCAAATAAAAAGCATAAGCAATGAATAAAAGCCAAAAGTAGACACATGCATACAACAATGTTATATAATGCATAAACACAAAGACACATAATGCTGTCGCATAACAGAAATAATAGCAATGACAAAAATAAAGATAAGCAGAAGTACAGCTACAGGAAAGGGATGCATGGTTTTGTCACCTTATTGTGACAATACCATAATAACTTGTTACTTATGGCCTTGTTTTGGCCTTCTCTTTTACATCAGGCAGGAAGGCAGTGCAGAACGTTTTTGCTCGGATAGGGTAGGAGATTGAAAGTTCAGTATACATAGCTGCCTTGGTGGACAAAATGGCTGTCATATATCCTCCTGTAACAAAGGTCTTTGAAAGAGTTCACTCACTTTATCTGATTTGATGTGCTGTGTGTCATGCACTTGTCAGAGTGGGGAAATAGGCAGGGAATTGGAGAAAAGGAAGCCACATTCACTCAGCTCCATGGGGTTCAGGAATGTTGCCCTGACTTTGATGCAGATAACCTGGGATCAGTTATCGATTCACAAGATGGAGAAGCTGGGTGTGGCAGGGTGGGACAGAGTGACCATGCCAACTCACTCATTCTGTGAGAAGGAGACGGTTTGGCCTACTGCAGTGCTAACAGATTCTGGAGAAGAGGTGCATGGCATGCATGATATGGGCTGGGTGTGCACCTGGCTCTCAAAGCAGCATTCAGATGTTAGCATGCATTGTGTACATGTGTGAATGTGCACACCCACAGTGGAATGTATAATAGTCCCTGGCATATATGTGTGGCTGTCAGATGCCAGGGGAGGGTTTAGGGCCTTAGTAAAAAAGCTCTCATGGCTGTCTTCATGATTGCCTCCTACAATTGTCTGTTACCCTATGGGAAATGAATAAATCAACTGATTGTGAGAGGGTGACTGTTGGCAAATACGTGGGAAAACAGCTATACAGAAAAAGCTCCCCCCTTTCCATAAAGTGATGGCTATTGATTGCTGCTGCTCTATATGATCAGAGGATCATAGGATGTTACTAGGCTAATGGCCCTGGGGCCCTTCCAAGCCTAGCCAAGAGTTTATCCCCAAAAGGAAACCTCAGTCAGCACCTGTCACTCCTGTCAGTGAGGGACACCAGTGGAACCCCTGGGACAAATTTGTGCTTTCCCATCCACTCATCAAGGTTGCGCTTGAAGAGGGTCAGCAAGGTTCTCTGTTTGATGTGTATGAGAAGTCTATTCCAGAGACAGGGCAGCATCTGGGAGACAAACCTGTCTCTCCAGCAGGTTTTGTTGATGTCACATATTAGATTCAGACCATTTGAGTGGGTAGTGCGTGAAGAGGTAGACTTACGGATATGGAGGATATAGGGCAGGGTCCGAGATTGCTTTGCAGGTGAGACACAGATCACCCCTGAGCAATCTGTACAATACTGAGTAGAGTGATAGTGATTTGATTCTCTGAGAGGGTGGTATACAAGGAAGTGAATAGTTATAATAACTAGGGAAAAGTTCCAGCTAGCATGAGATCAGGGAGGGTTAGGGAAATAAAGTTATATTAAAATAAAACACAATTTGCATACTATCAAGAGAAGGGTTTTATTTAATACAGGCACTGGACTTTGGTCAGTGTCCATATGTACAGACTAAATTATGGGAGGCTGAGCACCATTCGACCATTGTTGTATCTTTGGATGTGGGTGTTAAGTGAAGAAGCACAATGGAGTAATCTGATTCTTTCTAATTCTAGCTAAACCATCCCTCTTTTTAATTAATTAATGTTTTTCATTTGGTCAGTCTGGACACCTGCTATTGTCATTGTCTCTGTGCTGGAAACAGACAAATGTGTGATCTGTAAGTGGTCAAAGGATGTGTGTAGCCCAAAATTGTGCTGCTCTCATATTCCACTAGTGCAGTTCTTATCAGTGTAGGAAATGCCACAGACATTTCGCTGACTGTTGCAGAAACTTATGATAACTACCAAGCAGTCATAGTCCAGCAGTAGTCTTGCATCACAGTCTGAATAGTATCATGGGTAAAAAACCTACTTTCCCTGTCTGCACCAGTTACCATAGTAATGCACCCACAATTCATAACAATAAAAATACTACGTAGTACAAAATAAGATATTACCAAATTGCAACATATTTGGTAATCACTGATCTATCAAAAACACAATCTATGAAAGAAGGAAACTGAGGGGGGATAAAAAGGAACTCAAAAGTAATTAATGCACATGAGATATACTATGCAGAAGAATACAAATGCTTAAGGCACAGTTAAGAGAGAGAGAATAATAAACATGAAGCAGGGCAAGACAGAGCTAAGGAATTTAAGATTATCGATAGAAGGGAGGGCGTTTAGATACCTTCTGGGGGGTAGATAAAAGTAATAGTACTTGTAATTTCATACAGGGTTTGAGAGATACTTCTGTGCAATGAAACAAACTAAGAAGAGACAAACACTCGACTATGCATAGAAAAAAGCAAGGAGAAGGGAAAAATGATACAAAGTCCATCAGGAATATATCAAGTAGCCAAATGGCTTTGAAATATGTGCCATTCACTTGAGATATATTGGCTGAAAACAACTTTCTTCAGTCTCTGAAGTTGCACTTTTCCCCACGGTTGTCCTACCTCATAGTTAGTATATATAGGTTGTGGAGTGTGTGGGTCTCCATCTACAAGGGACGGTGCAGGGGCATGCCCATTGCAAACAAATACTTGTTTGGTATGAAACTGCTGGAGTTTGGATGACTTCTTGCTTTAGTGATTGAAAAGTATGTGGTAAAAGGGATTATGAAAGGGAAGAAAAAAATGTTTTTTATATTTCTTTTTCTTTTGACTATGTTTTTGGTTTCATTATTTTAATGACTTATGAGACTTATGTGGATTTGGGATGGATTGGGCATGTGTGATGGGTTCCTTCTGTGAATTCTTATTGATATGAGGTTATGGTTGGCATTGAAAATTAATGTTTGTCTTTTATAAATTGTTGTCGGTTGGATTTAAATCTAGTGTTGGAAACTGCTGTTATTAAGCTGGTGAGAGACTTTTTTCACTTAATACATAGGTGTATAGGTGTTGTGGTTCAAGAATGAGAAGAAGCTTTCTGTATTGTATCTTGGTCATGGTTTGAGAAATTGATGGGAGACTGCTGGTGACTGGATGCTTTCTTGCTTTCGGGCTTGAGAGATATGTAGGTGGAGAGATCGTGAAAATATGCTTTTATTTTCCTCTTAATTTTTTTGTATTACTCGTATTATTAGCATATTGTCGTGATGTCTAGAGTGGATATTGGCTAGACTGAGTGAAGAGGATAAGTTGTTTTTTGTGAGTTCTGGACTAAGTGATTCCCTGCCTGGTATTACATGTGTTTGTTAGGATTCAAATGCGGTGGTTGAAGCGTGAAGTATTGAGCTCATGGGTAAGTTTTCCCGCTATCTTGAATGTCTCTTGAGAAGGTGTACTTTGGAAAGTTGGGACTTGCACATTGTATTTATGTTGCGGTCTTAAGGAAGTGAAGCTGTCTTTCTTTCCTTTCCTTATTTATTACAGAAGCCATATGATGCATACATTAACCAGAGTCCTTGCTACAGAATTGCCAGTAGAATTGCATTCTTTCTTTATATACATTGTGCTTCGGTTCACAGGGCTGAGGTATACCAAAATGTTAAGAGGTACAGTTTTATTTCTGCAGCAGAAGTGCATTGGCACACTTGACGTATATTGAGTAACCCATACATAACAACAGCTGACAGAAACAGTTGTGGCAAGACTCAGGCTATACAAAGTTGAGCATCTGGTTTTCATATACAGACTGGAGGCTTACGTTCATACATACAGCACCTGAAAAGAACAAATGCGTATGTATGAGCATATTTTTCAATAGACTCCCCAAGCATAAAGCTCCATCAAGATGTACAATACTGAAAATAAGAGCAAGAAAAGTAATAAAAAACATATTAGAGGTGCAATATTTTAAATAAGAAAAAATACATAGTCTTAGTACAACATTAACAGGATGCAAAATGGAGACTATAGTAACTTCTTGTGTTATATGCAGAAGTTGAAGTGAGCACATTATTTAATAAGTACAACTTTGTGGTAAGTGAAGTGTAGCTAGATGGTTACTTTTTCAAGTTAGGCAAGGAGGGTGTTAAAGGGGATACATCTCAGCTATTAATAGTGCAGGAAGAGATAACTAGATAAATGGATAAGGAAAATGGGACAATGCTAAAGGAGTGTAGGCAGATTAAAGGCAATCAGTAGAGAGGAGGGTAATATAAAGAAAAAAGAAGAGATATAGAGGGAATGAGATAGTAGAAGAGATTAGGACGTTATGATGTAGGTTGGTGGCAAGAGGAATGGAAGGAGGTGAAGATATTCATTTGTCAATCACAGAAGTCCACTAGTTACAACTACTTATTTATAGGTGTGACCCCAGTGCACTTTCTGGTAAAAAGACTTGTTCAGAATCAAAGTTTAAAAGTGTAAACTATCAGAATCAAACCACTGGCTACAGCATAAATCTAGTTAATTCTAGCTGCTCACTTGTGAAATGATCAGCTGTACAATAGTGGACAGTTCATAAGCATCACTTGCTGGTTTTCCTAGACTTTTTGTGACTCACACCAGGGTACTTTATCACAGATGAAAATAACTGCATTTGCAAGCAATACTTAGTGAAAGTAACAGTGTAGTAACTGTGTGTATTTATATGCACTTGACTCAATTCCTGCAGGTAAATACATGAGGTGTGTGTGTGTGTGTGTGTGTGTGTGTGTGTGTGTGTGTGTGTGTGTGTGTGTGTGTGTGTGTGTGTTTTGTGTCTGGCTTCATGTGTGTGTGTGTGTGTGTGTGTGTGTGTGTGAGTGCATGATGTGTGTGTGTGTGTGTGTGTGTGTGTGTGTGTGTGTGTGTGTGTGTGTGTGTGTGTGTGTGTGTTGAATTCATTTGGTTCTGAAAATTTGAATGCAAATATATATGATATCTATGTCCCAATAACATACTCATATTAACTCAGTAACATTCAGTTTTTAGTACTTGTGTAATAAGATTTGTACAGTTTTTCTGGTTTGTAAACCTGCGCATGAGAACAAGTACTAGTCTTCTGTTATAACTAGGAAGGTAAATTATTTGTGTAGATCTGCAGAACATGACAACAGACAGTGATGAACTAATACAGTTCTCTGGTCATTGTTGTACCAACATGCCATTCTGCTGTCTTGCATTTGCTGGAAAATACTGAATTTTACAGTGACTCAGTGTAAGTAAGCTTGCTGTAAGCTTCTCTTGAATTTCCCTGTTTTTAACAGTCACACATTTCTCATTCTCTCCAGTTATTATTCTGGCATCTGTCTTATAGCAAGATATAGTTTTTTGGTTCATTTTGTCCTATTATTTAAATATGTGTTTATGAATTGTGGTGTCCTCAATCCTATTGGAAATGGCAGAAGGCATACTGATGGATGTGTAAACCATATGTTAATTAGCTATCTAGATCTTTTTGCAGATGTGCCTATTTTAGAGAGCTGTTTTTGATGCACTTAGGTTGTGAGGTGTGCATCCCTTCATATGATGTCATACTTCTGTTATTCTATGCAGATATTACCTCACGTCATAAGTCTACAAATTCTACAGAAAACCTTAAAGCTTAACATGCACTTTATATGAAAAAAACATGCTCTGGACATATCCAGTAACAATACTGGCTCGGGGTGTTATGTTCTTTCAGCTGAATGCATTTATGTGAGACTTAGTGGTGCTTTTGGGGTGTTTTGATGGTTGGGAAAACTGAAAATACATGTAATTTATGACAATGTATCTATATTTATGTGTACATGTACATGTATATATATATATATATATATATATATATATATATATATATAAGCATATGTAAATATATATATATATATATATATATATGTATGTATATATAGGTATGTATATGTATGTATATATATATATATATATATATATATATATATATATATATATATATATATATATATATCTATGAGTGTATGTGAATATATATATAGCAGGGGTGTCCAACCTTTTGGCTTGCCGGGGCCGCATTGAGTTAACAGAAATTGTCTTGGGGCCGCATATAAAATATATCATATAGTTAACTCTTTCGCTGCCATGGGCGACCAAAGTCGACCTCCGGGCTGTACTGTAGGTGCATTCGAACCAATGAATAAATGTAATAAATGCCTAATATTTGCCTTAAAATTCTAATTCTCATTCTAATTCTTAATCTAACAGTTAACTCCAACATCTTAGTTAATATTTTTTTTTTTTTTTTACAAATAAACAGGTAAGCAACAGTTTCTTAATGGTACAAGGATGGTATCTTTCACTAACCTAATCACAGCCCTACCATCAAGTTTACTGTTTACTTTGCATGCTACCCAAGGAAACTCATTCACTTGCAAAGAAATAACTGGCACACACTACACACTACCACTGTCATTTTAGTTATTCACTACAGCGCTACCAATTCTCACTGGGAAAACCACTCCAGCAGTCCAAGTATGTAAAATGTCAACAGTAGCAGTCCTACAATACTATAATCCACAAAAATAAGCCAACAAATTAGCAATAAAGTAAAGAATTCACATTCATGACTTAATAAAACAATTCTGAATAAGCTACAAGAGGCTCTCACCCAAACAAATGACTGGCGCCAGAAACATGGCCTCAAGTTAGAATGTGTTTTAAATTTGTAGTTTTGAACAGTCTTCTAGTAAGCAATGAAACAAAATGTATGAAACAATAATGACAAAACTACCAATTTCAGAAAATTTCAACCATAAAAGGCCACTCAAACTTCTGTCATTACAATCCACCAATATCAGTAAATATGCAAAATCTCTTAAAGTCATAATAATTCCACATTAAAGGGATCTGTAACTAATGAAGAGATTGCTAACAGCAAACAACTTTATATTTCATAGTTTCATTTACAAATAAAGTGCCTGTTGCCCTTGAAGAATAAATTGCCTATGTTACATAAAAAAATGATAAGCTAATAATATTGCAATAGGGGATGGATGGCAAACAGATAACAGGTTCATAGTTACTAGGTAACATCTCCAAAGGAGGACATTCACAGGACTGCAGCATCCACTCCCTTTAAAGTACAACACAGTATAGTATCAGCGATCTACCTGCATACTGTGGGAGTAGAACCCACAGCCTTCTGCATCAAAAGCAAGTATACTACCTGTTGTGCTACTAACAGTATAAGCAAATGTGGCATAAGTAACATTTAACTTCTCTTCCCCTGAAGCTCTCAGCTCCTTGTAAAATCCTCACTCAACTCCTTGAAGCACAAGTGGTGGTATGGGTAGAAAAGAGAATAGGTAGGATCTGCCAGGTCTGTCTCTCAGGACCAAGGGGAGGTGTAAATTTTTCTGCTAGAGATGACTTGGAGGAGTGACTGCTGACCAGTTTGCCTGCCTCTGGAGGGGAGGGGTAAAGGTTCCTTTTCTGAAGGTAGACAGAAGGTTTCATGGTGTGAGATGTGGAGGCTGGGTATTACCGAGGTGCATCATCAAGTGGACACCCACATAAGGAACACTGATTACAGTCTAGTATGGCTTGACAGGTTATGCAACTAGCAGATCTTGTTCTACTGAATCTCCAAGGAAATAATTTGCCCCATACCACTGACCAAACAGGTGAGTGGCAACTGGGGCAGTTACCCTTTGGGCAGCCTGGCAGCAAAGCATGCCAGGAGCCCACCTTGTATTCATCTTGGTGTGTTCCTTGCCTTATGAATCATGTCCCACTCCTTGATCATTGTTCAGCCTTCACCAGCTGTTCACCCTTAGTATATATGTGGCCCTCCAGTGTCCTCCCCAACTTGTGTGTGCATACTGACCCTTGTCTGTCTATCCCATCTACAGCTATCCCACAGTACCTTCCCGGCCTAGCCTTCTTTTGTTAAATGTACACATATATGTGCTTGCAGACACAGACACACACACACACACACACACACACACACACACACACACACACACACACACACACACACACACACACACACACACACACACAACCCTTCCTTCCAACCATTATTAATAATTAACAGTTATCTGTGTGTGTGTGTGTTTGTCTCAGTAAACCAGGAAGGAGAAGAAAGTAAGCTCTCTGTCCATTTTCTCCACACTTATAAGCAGAACTGCCGTTGGGCTGTGCAACTCACATTGCTTCTCTTTTTGGCCAATATGCTCAGCTGTGCTGTCCTTCTTGTGCAGGCTGGATGCTAGTTGCAATTACATGTCACTGCATTGTGTTTGTGTGCACGCAAGTGCACATTGACTCAAGTGTGCTGCCCTGTTGTGCTGTTCCCATCCTACAACAGCACGGCACTGTTTATCTCGATAACACTCCACCTCTAGTTTTTATGCAATACTTTGCTCAGTGTGTAGGTGCTGTCTACTGTAACACATGCCAGGTTAATGCTGTTGTGCTTCTTGCAGTGACCTCGTCAAATGTTAATGTTGTACAAGCTTGCAGTTCTTGTCCATTAATTCCAGACTCACTTTTTTTCTTTTGGAACATTGAAGACAGATCACTAAATTCTGGGCATTTCTCTGCACTAATGTCACATTTCAAAAATTGCAGCCCAGCACAGCTACTGTTACTCTATAAACATTGTGAAGTAACAAGTATTTTTTAAAAAGGGGCTCTGATTTTATTTAGCATCACATAAACACACCTTATTATTTCTATCCTTTCCCAATTCTTCATGTTGGAAGTTCACCACTGAGTTTTACAGAAATTTTGTTGTAAATGATATTTCTGTCTAGACTTGTACATTAATTAATATTAAATTATGGCACACTATTTATATCATTTACAAAAATATAAAATACAGACACATCAAGCAACGAAAACTGCTGATTTAAGAATGCTGCCTCATAAACTATTGTTGTTTGCAAATAAATGCTATAGCAAAAAGAAAAACTACAGAAATTAAATGAGTTTTGCAAAAGAAAATTGACTCATTTCTCGTGTGCTCTAGCATTATTCTGTCAGTGAGCGAATGCCTTGGGTTTAGTGCTGTTCACCCAGAGACGCGCAGCAATGTGTGCAATCTAAAGCATACACAGGGTGCATAGGTGCTACAGTGCCCAACAAACAAACTGGATGTAACACTGTAATGATGAAGTAAACTTCCTAGCTAGCGATGGACATTTATGACCAACAAGAATGTAACCTCCAAATAACCATTCGTAAATGATCACCTTGTAAGAAGAATCACATACCACTGTAAATGGCATTTGTCAAGGCATACATAACAAAATCATCCATAAACAGTTTAAGATGCCACAACACTCACCTCCTTTGGCTCCTACAGATAGCTCCAGCCTAGCTAAAGCAATAACCAGTATGATGCCCATAATGAGCCATTCCTTTTTAATCCTGTCTCACAAACCTAAGTCCAGACGCCAACAATATTAAACACTCTGTGTCCCAAGAGAGACTCCACCAAGATATCTGATCTAAGATGCCCCGAGCAACTATAAGATTCAACACCTGCAGTTGTAAGTAGCACCTCTATCAGTAACTCACAGAGAGACGCCATAATTACTGCATAGTGCCATATACAATCCTCTTTTGATTCTTTGGCGCAAAAAAAAAATGGGAAGGGTGTTTTGGCACATGCACACATTGCAGTTACAGGTCACAGGCGCGAAAAACAAACGAAAAAAGTGTTTTTACACTGAAGTTGCAGTTGAAGTTCACGGGCCTCATGGAAGAGCTCTGAGGGCTGCATGCAGCCCGCGGGCCGCGGGTTGGACACGTCTGATGTATAGGTATGTGTGTGTACAAACACACACACACACACACACACACACACACACACACACACACACACACACACACACATTATATGAGCAAAACTTAACATCTGTTTGCTTAGAATGGATGGATATCAAATATTTGAGTAGGTTTATTTGCATTAATGTGTACTTTGAGATGAATTCTGTTGACACTTTGTTACTACCATGATTATTGAATTATTGAGGCAAATAAAGATAAGCTATGTCTGACATTTAAAAGTATTGGTGGAGCATAGATATGGAGATACTAGAAGATGTCACTAATCTGTTATGAATTATACTGAATTCGTCTTATATGCCTAATTGTAATTTATGATATATACTTCCCATACTATTTTTTATTACGTAACTAGACTCCTACCAACTTAACAGATCCTAACTATAGGACAAAACTACTCTATTGAAACAGAAAAGAAAGTTTTTTTGTCAATGTATATAACAGCATTAATGTTCACACCTTGTATACACTATCCATAGTTAGATCAAATCATAACTTTATTCAAGGTGGCTTCATAAGTTGGAAATCTCAACAGATGCTTATCCTTTCAGTATTCATTGAAGTAATGAATCTATTATTCATTATTCTTTTTTATAAGCATGTTGTAAATAAAGGTGTCATGAAATATGGATTTATCAAATCCTAGCAATGAATGAGTCACAGATTTAAGATGCACACATGCAAAAAAGTAACATTCTTGTATATTATAACATTGCTTATATTATATGATTTATTTACTTATTTACGTCTTCTTGATTTGACTGTTGCACACATAACACATTAAGTGTGAAGAGAAACTGAACTTTAATGTAATTTTATTGGATATTTTAGTAGCTTTTAAGTATGCAAAAATATTGGATACATACTAATTTGTTAATATTATAGTTTTATGGTTTGCTGTCTCTGTTCTGACTCAATTAGATCAGTTAATTTACCTCAAGTCTTTACCTAATAAATATTAGATATTATTTTGTATAATAAACACACTAGATACTGAATTCACTCTCTATTAAATATACGTATTTCCTGATTAATTATGACTAGAAACATGTAAACTGGCTACTGTAGCTTTACTTAAATCATTATATTTATCTTATTTCTGTTTTACTTAATTATAACCTTGTTAGAACTTACTTGGAAGGAAAATATGACAAGGACAAGATATTATTTTAAATAGTAATTTATATTTACTTCAGATAGAAATAATATCTTAACATGTAAATCTTAGAACATAATTAAATGTTTTAGAGAAAACATCTAGAAAAATGAAAATAGAAATGGCAACTTTCCTGATACTATTCTTATATCTATATATTATATGGGTTACTATCAAAATCGTGAACGTCAGAATGGCATGTGTTCACAATTCCAAGCGAAAATGCAGATGGTCTGTATATTAATTAGCTGACATTGTTGAAACAAAATACTGAAGATATTGAATTCAGTATTTTTTGATGTCGGCCATTTTTTTACCTGCTACCACTTACCTGCCTGCTTTTCAGCAGTACAAACATACACAGTACAATCTTGTACAGCAATGAAATTCAAGTTTTTGCAGGGGGGCAAGACCCCTCCACCCTCACACCCCCTGCAAATGATATATTCCAACTCCGAGATTGTGCTACAGTGAAGAAAAGGGCAAATTTCCTAATCTGCACTGTACCATGATCTCTATTCATAACGTCAACCATATATAAGTGAATGCACAATGGCATTCGCTGCAAAGGACACTCATAGAATTGTAGTTCAGCAATACAGGAATCAGCCAACACATATTCAGTATTCCCGTGTTCACTGAATCTCAATTCTTCATTTTAATAGTAAACCATATTATATACATATACATGTATATATATATTGCTTTTTTCAGTTATTTTAATACATATAAATCACTTGTTAAATTTGATTCCCATTATATCATTTAGATACTGCAAAGTTCTACTAAGATGTTTTAGAAAATATAATTTCTTTTTTTTCAGGTGCAGGGTGGGAGTTAGTCTTGAGACTTGGTTTTCTCAAGTGAAGACTAGGAATCCTAGTTATTCTTTGTGTAAGTTTTTTTGTATTAAAAATGTTTGTTTTTTTTGTTTTACAATTGTTTTTCTTTAGCCTGAGATCTCTTTTCTCTTATGCACATTACAATTCAAGCTTGTATTTTTTTTTTATTTTTTTCTCTGGAATATGAATTTAAACTTACTATCATTAAATGTGAATGGCTTAAATAATTCCAAAAAGAGGAAAAATCTTCTAAAATATTTATAACTTAACAAACCAAATGTTGTATTCCTTCAAGAGACACATTTTTCTTCAAAAACAGATAATCAGTTTTGGAACTTTAACAAGTACATGACCTTAGCACATTCCTCCTATAAATCTAAAAAAGAAGAGTAGCTATTCTGTGGAAAAAGGGATTCAGTTACCTCAAATTCTATCTAAATATGAAGAAAATGAGGGTTTATTCACTATGATTATCATAAAATGCTGTGATAGGATATGGACTTTGGCTAATCTATATTGGTTTCCAGGAATGGGAGTCAAATTAGCCAAAAACATCTTGACCACATAATAAGTAAATATAAAGGAAATTTCCTTTTAGGAGGCGATTTTAATTGTCTGTTAGCTATTTCTGAAACTAATTCAAAAAAAAATTAATAACTTCATATTGCTAAATCATTAATTTAATGGAAAGAATATTTTAATTTAAAATATACATTTTATTTTAAAGTTAAAAACTCTCTAGAATACTCCCATTATTCTTTAAATATGGAACTCAAACAAGAATTGATAAAATATTAACTTCTCATAATATTACCTCAAAAATAATAAATTTTAATATAATTCCTTGCACCTTTTCAAATCATAATATACTTGGCTTTCAATCATAGAATCCCGGCATATATTATTGAACTGTTTCTTACTGAAATTGGTACACCTTGTTTGCTGTAGCATAGACTAGATCCAGGCCTGCTGAATCTAGCTTTGTTTGTATGCTTGTTGTTTGTTTGCGTGTTATTTCCCTGAAATGCTAATTCCACCTAAAACGTGGCTTTTCAGCGCTTCTGTGGATCCCTAGTGATATCTGCATTGCTTACTGTACTTATTTCCTTGTTTCACTTGAATGAAAGTTACTGTTTGTCATTTTTGCATTTAAGTTACCTGTAGCACATTGCATTTAAGTTACGTGGCACTTGCTCACTAAAGCAATTATATAAGTCAGCACTAAAAAATTAAAAGCACTACACCCTCACAAACTCCCCTTGAGTACCTTGTTCCCCATTGGCCCTTTTTTCAATTATAAAGGAATTCCCAATACTATTCTAGCATGTCCAAAGGTCAGTTGTCAATCTCCTCTCTGGTCCAGCTGGTGAATCTGGGAATCTTGAGGCAATGTTACAACTGCCTCATGTACACAGACAACCATCTCCTCCTCCCAACAAATTCCAACACATGTGAGAGATGCAACCATATAGCCAAACTGGAGGCTAAGCTCTCTCAACTCAGTACTGGCATAACTAGTCAGTAGGAAAAGGAAACCACACTCACTACAATTCCAGTCTCACATAGACCTACCACGACAGCAAACCAAACACATAAACACACAAAAACATACTCGGAGGCTCTAAATAAAAATCTGCCCAAGCAGCAGAGACTTCCAAAGCAGACACCCAAGCAACCGCTACCCCAAAACAAAACACGTGCAACACATAGCTCACAAAACCAGTGTGCCGAACAGTCACAGCCCTTAAGGCTAAACAACACACCTGATACACTTGTAATAGGTGACTCTATTGTCAGGCACACTGACGTCCCACTCACCAGGCTGAACAAGGAGAAGGTCACGGTGAGCTGCCTGTCGGGTGCTAGGATCCGCCACATAACACAAGCACTCAGGTCACTCCAAGGCAAGTACAAATATGACTCAGTCATTGTCCATGCTGGTGTGAATGACCTGAGATGTACCTCCCTGGACTACATGAAAAGAGACATAGAGGAGTTCTCTGAGCATGTAGCCCAGGCCAGTATGACCCTGACCTTGAGTAGCATCTTACCCTCACCAAGAATGATGCCACAATATGAAGACAAGATGATCAATTTCAACAATTGGCTTAAGTATTGGTGTCATTCAAAGGGGATCCAATGCCTGTCAGCCTGGGATGACATGCTCAACAAGCCATGATGCTTCACTAGGGACGGCTTGCACCTATCACCCCTGGGCTTTCGGATATTGGCAAAGGCTCTTGCTACCCCCATAGTGCCTTTTTTAGGCAAGGCTCAAAAGACAAACCCACCTCCATAGGTATCACAAGGGATAAGAAACTAAGAGTAATACTACTCAACGCCAGAAGTCTAAACCTCAAGATGCATGCACTCGAAACTCTCCTTAGCATGGAGAACATCGATATCTGTGCAATAACAGAAACCTGGTTCAAGGCTCCCGAGAGCACCCCAGCACTACCAGGTTGTACCTCATACCATGCTTTTCGGCCCCAAAACTTGGACCAAACCACAAAAGGAGGGGGAGTATCAATATTCAACAAAGATACCCACACCTCCAGGTTGGTGGCACAGCACGAAGCATCAGAGACTATCCATGTGCAACTAACAGTGGGTAAAACTGCCTTCCAGTTTATAGCCTGCTACAGACCACCCTCCCAAACCCAGGAACTCCACTCAGCCTTCCTGAGAACACTGGAAAATATGAAGGTCTCTCCAAACACCATTATATTGGGCGACTTCAACTACCCAAATATAGACTGGGAGCATTACTCTAGCTCCAACACCCTAGCCCAAAGGTTCCTAGAATTTATAAACTCAAATGCTATGGAACAACTTGTTACCACTCCCACAAGAGGGGAAAACATACTGGACCTGATCATCACCAACATGGGGACTCTATGCTCCAGACCAGAAGTGTATCCCTCACTGGTAAGATCAGACCATAAACTAATCTCACTGGATATTCACATCCCGACCCCACCCCCTGCCCAGAAAACCACAGTGAAAAGCTTCTCTAAAGCAAATTTCACACTCCTCAAAACCGAGGTGGAATCCTTCAAAGCCCCCTGGCCTGTGGAAAATACAGCCCAGACCACAGAATCCTTTATAAACGCATTTTATGAACACCTTCAGGAATGCATGGATCATGCAATCCCAAATAAAACCAAGACCCAATCCTCCAAAGGCAGGCGTCCTGTCTGGTGGACCCCAGCCATAAACAAAATATACAATAGAAGGAGGAAGCTACTACATGATAGAGCAAAATCCCAAAAAGGGAAGGCATCTCTGATCAGTATTAGCAAAAAACTACGGGCACTCATAAAATCATCTAAGGCCAGCTTCGAGAGAAAAATTGCACAGGACACTAAGGATAATCACAAGGCTTTCTTTAGTTATGTTAGGAACCTGGGTGGGAATTCCCAGATATGCTCAGAATTAGTCCAAAATGACAAAAAATACACCAAACCCACAGACATTGTCAACATCCTAGCTGACAGGTTCAGCGCAAAATTATCCCCCCCTCCCCACCAAAAGGGCAAATATCTATCCCAGCAGAGTGCTGCCCCCCTGACATCTCAGAAGCTCAGGTAAGAGCCGCCCTCTCCAAAGCAAAAAACACAGCATCAGTGGGACCAGGCGGTGCCCTGGGCTGCGTCCTACATGAACTCCAAGAAGAGCTAAACCCAAACATAAAACTACTGTTCAATCTCAGCCTTACTACAGGATATGTACCCAAAGAGTGGCGTACAGCAACAGTGGTCCCTCTCCACAAAGGTGGTGCCTCAACGGATCCTGGAAACTATCACCCCATAAGCCTGACTAGCTTGGTCTGCAAAGCTATGGAAAGGATCATCATGGACCTTATAAATAAAGATATTGGGGACCTACAGACACTGGATCCTACCCAGTTCGGCTTTGTTAAGGGCAGATCCTGCCTCTTAAACCTGGTCGATTTCTTTGAAACAGTCACCAAGGCCATTGACGAGGGGAAGGTGGTCCACACAGCCTACCTGGACCTCGCAAAAGCCTTCGATACAATACCCCACTCGGGCATTATAGATAAGGTCACCAGCTTAAATATAAACCCCTATGTCACTAGATGGGTTGCAAACTGGCTCAAGGACAGAACCCACATGGTTAGAATTGCTGGAGCCATGTCAGACTCCAAACCAGTTACAAGTGGCGTCCCACAAGGCTCAGTCCTGAGACCTCTCTTGTTCAGTATATATTTCTCAGAGGTACAGGCCAACACGGAAGGACTGTGGCTGACCAAGTTCGCAGGTGACTGCAAACTGGGCACCATAATCGACTCTCCAGCCGACACAAGCATCCTCCAAAAGGGCCTCATAGAAACAGACAACTGGTGCCAGAGCCATGGCCTCAAGCTAAACGCCAAAAGTGTATAGTCATCCCCTTTGGCAAAACAAAGTGCCCACAAATTACCACATAAGTGGTAATCCATTAAGTACAGAAGAAGTAATTAGGGACCTGGGGACCCAAGTTGATAGCAATCTCTCATTTGACAACCACGTGGCCAAAGTGGTTAGAAAAACATTTTATATAGCCCACCTAATCATGAAGGGATTCACATCTAGATCAGGGAGGTCATCGTGCCTCTTTACTCATCCCTCATCAGGCCCATAATTGAGTACAATGCCCCTTTTGGGATGTACCTTACCAGACACCTGCAGCAACTGGAAAGACCCCAAAAGTACCTCACCAAGAGGATCAAAGGGCTCAAACAGATGCCATATGCTGCCCAGTTAAAGAAACTCCAGCTCTACTCAGTGGCATACCACCTGCTCAGAGGCGATCTGTGCCTGATGTATAAAGCCATGTCCAACCCGGAATTAATGGACATGCTGCACCTCAGAAAATCCAAATCCCATCGAGCTACGCACTCGAGAGACTTGAACCTCAGCACTGAAATAAATAGGACATGCTGGAGGGACAGATTCATAACCCAGAGGCTCCCTTCACTCTGGAATAAAATCCCAGTCCAGGTTAGGCAGAGTCCCTCATTGACTCCCTTCAAGAGGAATCTTGATGAGTGGATGGGGGATCGTAGGTTTACCCTGGGTATCACTTCTGTGTCACTGTTAGACAGAGGCACAGTATACTAACCTCAAAAAAGGGCATAGCAAAATTAATTTAAAATGGGTGGCGAAAGCCAAACACACTCTGGCTAGGCTTATAAATGCCCTAGGGCAGATAGCCTAGTATGAACCTATGAACCTATGAAAGAATATAAAACATGCTTATTAGAGGAGATGGATAATTTCCTAATATTCAACAATACCCCTGATTCTAACTTAATAATTGTATGGGACTCATTTAAACCACATATTTATAGTATAACTATTTCTTGGTACAAACAAAAAGTAAAAGAATGGAATAAAAAAATTTAGACATCCAATTTTAATTTAAAAGAAATTATAAAAATGATGAAAATTAAAGGGGAAGTAACAAGACTGAAATAATAAAACTAAATAATAAATGTAATGAATTATTTCATAAAACTAAAATGGCTTAGAAAAACTAAAGTTAACATCTTATTCAAGATCTCCAAGATACTTAAAAATATAACCAAAAGTATCAAATTTCAAACAAATAATAATATTATTAAAGATTAAAAAGCTTTAACAAATACATTCAGATGTTGGAGACACTTTAGAAATCTTCAGAAATCATTACTCATCCTTAAATCAAAAAATAATAAATAGTGGAAAAGATTTACTACCTAACTTTGATAAATCCTTAGTTAAAAAATCGCCTCCATACAAAATATTTTGTTAAAACCTAGCTACTTACAAGAAATAACTCAAAAAAGAAACATTATTAAAACTAATATGGAACATGGAAATGATAAAATTATTCCAGAACTATAGAAATTATTTCCTCAGAAAGTTGTAATAAATTTACATAACATTTTTGTAGCTGTTCAAGGGTTATTTCAAATACCATCCTCATGGAAATATTCCCTAATTACTCCAATTATAAAAGAAGGCAAAGACTCTCAGGAATGTTGTTCTTATAGACCAATGTTGCTACTTAATGTAGATTTTAAAATCTTCATGTCCATATTAGTAGATAGAATGAAAGGGATTTTTACCAGAAATAATTAGTTCAGACCAATCTGGATTTATTCGTAAAAGACAAGCTTCTGACAATATTAAAAGATTAATTACTTTGATTGATGTGATGAATACTAAAAAAACTGAACTGTTATTTATAACTATAGATATTGAAAAAAGTACTTGATTCAATCAACTGGAACTACTTATTTGAAGTATTATATTTATTTGATTCCCCCTCACAATTCATTACAATGTTAGCCATTTATAATAATAATAAAGCATACATGAAATTAGGTCCATATACCTCAAATTTTATAAATTTAACAAAAGGAACTAAGCAAGGTTCTACTCTCTCCCCTTTATTATTTAATTTAGATATTGAGTTACTTGTAATTCTTATTAATTCAAACACAATAATTCAAGGTATAGAGTTTAATCAGGAATATAACTCCAAAATTATGTTATTTGCTGATGATAGTCTTTTAACAATAAAAAATTCTCCTAAAAAGCAACTAGAACTTGATAAAATAATAAGTAAATTTCTAAAGATGTCTAACTTGCATTTTAATAATTCTAAATCAAAATACCTCATTGTAGATAAAAATAATTCAATAAATACAGTTAATCACTTAATAGGTAATGAAGCTAATAATTTATTATATCTAGGAATTCGTATGTTTAACATTACTAAGGAGACTATAAATTGTAATTATAAAAAATAATCTCTATAAATAATCTAATTAAGTCTTAGAATAAAATTTTGAAGACTGATTACGAATTATTAAAATTACATTATTTCCAAAATTATTATATATAACACAATCCTTATTTTACCACCTAATATGAAACAAATAAAAACAATAAATAAATTGCTATTAAATTTCCTTTGGTACCTTAACAAACCTAGATTGAGTATAAATCATAATTTTAGACCTTGGTGTAATGGAGGAATGCATTTTCCAAATATAGAAACTGATTCTAAAGCAGCAGTTATAAAGATGATCTTTGGTTGGTTAGATAATAATTATATCTTCTTCTTTCAGCTGTTCCCATTAGGGTCACCACAGACGATCATCTGATTCCAATTTTTTCCTGTCCTCTGCATCTTGCTCTGTCACACCAACCACCTGCATGTCCTCTCTCACCACATCCATAAACCTTATCTTAGGCCTTCCTCTTTTCCTCTTACCTGGCAGCTCCATCCTTAGCATCTTTTTCCCAATATTCCCAGCAGCCCTCCTCAGCACATGTCCAAACCATTGCAATCTCACCTCTCTGGCTTTGTCTACAAACCACCCAACCTGAGCTGATCCTCTAATATATTGATTCTTAATCCTGTTCATCCTCATCACATCCAGTACAAATCTTAACATCTATAACTCTGGCATGTCCAGCTCTAACTCCTGTCTTTTTGTCAGTGCCACCATCTCCAACCCATATAACATAGCTGGTCTCACTACCCCCTTATAGACCTTCCCTTTCACTCTTACTGGTACACGTCTGTCACAAATCACTGATACTCTTCTCCACCCACTCCACCCTGCCTGTACTCTCTTCTTCACCTGTTTTCCACACTCACCATTACTCTGAACTGTTGATCCCAAGTATTTAAACAACCCAAACACAAAAGCACCTGCACATATGGCAAGTGCATGGCTCAAAACAGTTCAACCAAATGAAAAAAAGAGCCAGCACAAATCCTGTTCTGAAAATAAGTGTATTTAAAAGATACACATTATATTGGCAATGAAAACAAACTGCACAAACCGGTTTTGGCTTAGCAGCCTTCCTCAGTGTGGCAAAAATAAACAAGTACCATTACATTCAAATACAGCCCATTAATATATAAGGTAGTGAATAGAACAGAGGCCAATCAGAACAATAAACAAATAAAGCAATCAAAAATGCTCATTTAAACTGGGAGGAAAAAGCCCTCCCAGTTTAACAATCCACTTTTTTTCTTTAGTATTCAAAACCTGATGTAATCCAGCTAAATCATTATTTTTCTGCACAATGCAATCAATAATAATAAATCTAAAAAAAAAACATCTGATGGTTACAGATATGCTTATATAGGGCACTGGTTTGTTTGTGTGTCCTAATATCGTTCAGATGTTCACTGATTCTAAGCCTAAAAGGCCTAGAAGTTTGTCCCATATAAAAAGCTTGACAGAAGCAGCTAGCTAGATAAATCACCCATGTTGAGCTGCAATTGCCAAAAAAAATTATATCATAAACATTGGAAGTATTTTTACTAGTGAAACAAGTAGTTTTATGTATATGTGAACAACTTGAGCAATGACCACAAGGGTGGCAAACTACCAACTTGTGCCCAATAATGGTCCTTTGTATCAATGTTTTTTCATACCTTTGTATCAATGTTTTTTCATACCGGGCCCTTTTTCTTTTTCTTTCTCATCCATTGCACACCCAACTTGCAGAGCATATGCACTAAGAACATTCATCATCACACCATCATTTTCCAGCTTCATAAACATCACTCTATCTGACACTCTTTTAACCTCCAAAATGCTCTTGGCATACTGTTCCTTCAGGATAACCCCTACCCCATTTCTGCTCCTATCCACACCATGATAGAACAATTTGAACCAATCTGTGATATATCTGGCCTTACTTGGTGCCGCGGTAGCATTGTCGCCTCACAGTAAGACGTTGTCCCTGTTCGATTCTCAGCTAGAGTGTCTTCTGTGTGGAGACATGCATGAATGGGTGTACCTTTGTTAAAGGTTGTGCATCAGGGCCGGCAACTCGGCACATAAAAATCTACTGCCAATCATTAGCAGACCGGAATTCCACTGTGGCGACCCCTAACCGGGAAAAGCTGAAAGACTCAACAACTCCCCTTCCATCTGGTCTCTTGCACACATAATATATCAACCTTCCTTCCCTCCATCGTATTAACTAGCTCTTTCCCTAAACCAGCCATACTGCCAATATTTAAAGTTCCTACCCTCACAAACCACACTCCTAACCTTCCTCCTCTCTTCCTGCCTTTGGGCATGCCTTCCCCTCTTCTTCTGCTTCTCTTTTAGCCAACAGTAGCCCAATTTCCACCAACACCCTGTTGGTAAACAGTACTGTGCTGGTTGTTGTTAACCCAGGCCTCGACCAATCCAGTATAGAAATCTGTGTTGTCTGCATATGTCATTTGGTTTACACCGGATGCCCTTCCTGATGTAACTCTCTCCATTTGTCTGGGCTTGGAACTGGCATGAAGAAATGTACTGGCTTATGTTTCCTCAGTGGCTGGGTTCGATAATAATTATATATCTAACTGGAAAATATTACATTCTCATTTTTTCAATACTAAAAATGAAACTCATTAGAATTAGAATTAATAAATTCTAATTTATATACTCCCGTTTGGTTTCATATTTGTAAGTATATTCAAGTGCATACATATTCCCCATCTAATTCTAATTATATAAATTCACTGCTAAAAATATTTAAGAAAATAATATTGTCAAATTTGAAATATAAATTTTGGTTTGAATCCCTTATCTCTTTTTATTTAATAAAAATTATACAAGCAATATACCAATGTAAACACTTAACTCCTGGAAAAACAACATTTTTATTATGGTTTTCAATCCATCAAAGGAAATAGAATCAAGTCAATAGATACTATTTGTCAAGAGATTAATTTCAATAATAAAGATGTAATTTATCTATGACTAATTTTATTTGCAGAGAAATGTAAACTTAAAAGGTGCAAGGGCAAGCAGTTCCCTAAAAAATAAAGTTTGAAATTATTGAAATTGAATAAGAGATAGCTTTTCTTGTAACTAAATACTTTAATGCATTTGCTAGAACATTGTATAATTTAGTTTTATTTAAAGATAGCCAGTACACTTGTTCTTAAGGTTAAAAATTAATGTTTTCTGAATACATACAATTTGTTTTTCACATCTGGGAAGGGGATAAACGTATGACAAGAATGGACAGCAACTGGTATAAGCAGAAGCACAGGCTGTAATGTGTCTTAGTATTGATAACCTTAGTTTTAATTTGGGTTTTGTCTGTGTGTGCAGCTGTTGATTTGGAACAACTGTTCCTATCAGGAGGATTACACTTCATTATTTGAAAATGTATATAGTTTTGTGTGCTTGTTTGAAGTTAATAGGTTCTGGGGGTGTTCAGGAGGTGTGTTTATTTTGAGGATTTTCATTACAATAAAAATGTTGTAAAATGTGACAGAGGCTCAAATTTTGATAACAAAAACAACTGTATAAAAGATCAGCCTGCCAAACATTAGTGGATGCATGTAACACAAAAGCTGAAAACAGACATTTAAACAAGCTGCCATATATACTAAGTACTAATAATGTTTTATTATAATGGCTACACTAAAAATATTATTTTGGAATGTGAACAGTCTCACAGGTATAGACAAAAAGGAAAGAATATTAAATTATATTAAGACATGTGCAGTACAACTAGCCATGATGCAAGAAACAAAGTTGGGAAGAAATAAGCATGTGAATTTGATAAAGAAAGGATTTCAAGAGGGATTCAGCAGAGTATCAGGGACAAAGGAAATGGCAGCACTTATACTAATTGCTAGATGAGCTCCAATAGTGATAGAAGAGGGAAAATATAGCAATGGTAGATTTGTAGTAGTAAGGGGCCACTGGCAAGGTAGGAGGATTATACTGACATGTATTTATATTCCAGTGAAAATTTTTATTATGGAGTTTAAGAAATGTTTGGGAGAAACAATTAGCTATCTGCAGGGAATATTACTTATAGGTGGGGGCTGGAACTTGATTTGCAACAGTGAGGATGTAATGTATCTGAGGAACCTAGAAGGGAAAATATAACAAAACAGAGTAGATTTCTGAAGATGCCTATGAAAATATTTGGTATGGAAGACATGAATTCAGTAGAAGGAACTCTGAGAGAATTTGCTTATTATTTCCCAAGGTACTACAACTGGGCTATACTAGATAGAAAATATATTTCACAAGAACATGTGCATTTAATTGAAAGCTATTTCCGATCATGTGCCAATAATAACTAAGATAAAAATATAAATGCAGTGTAATGAAGTACAGATGAGACACTGGCACTTCCTCACCAACCTGTTAAAAAGAGAGGAATTTAAGGAATGGGTAGTGGAAATTATTTGGGCTTTATTAGGGAAGAGAGAAATTTCTTCAGAAATTATAGCTAGTGAGTGGGATAAAATGAAAGTGGAATTTAAAATTAGGGTAGAAATAAAAGGATACTAAGGGATATGATATACAGTGGCTGGGCGAGCTGTAAGGACTTGCGGAGGTTGCTTTCCGACATTTAGCTGCACAAAGTTTGATTGTTAATAACAAAAGTTGATACAACACGCCACCTCCACGTGTTAGAGCTACCTCTAATCGCTTGGTTGTTTTATGAATGTATGCGCTGTAGGAACACTAATATTACCCTACATGCTGCAGACCTATTCTGTAATTGCCTATTTCGCTCCATAGTTGTACTAAGAGCTATAGCCTGGTTTAATCAGTTGAACAGTCACTATATTATCTTATACACTGCTGCAATTCTGTTTTGATTTTGTATATGCATGCTCCACATTGTTTCAGTGATCTTAAATTGTTTTGAGTCTTCTGAGTTTTTATGTACCATTCTTCCTGACGGAACTGCTCTCTTTTATAATGTATTGCACAATTTAACTTATTTAGATAAAGCCAATTGCCCAGTCGTTTGCTAGGCAGACCTCTTGGGCTCTGATGTGATTTACTCAATTACTATAAGGCTATAGGACCTGTATATTGTATTACTACTTATTTTACTGACTATATAATGCTTATGGCTCCCTCTCTTGTCTGCCTACTACATATTTAGGTATTATCACTGTTAAACTGTTACTAACTTATCTCACCTCTTCCTATCTCCAGTTTTACCCTATAGTTTCCCTTGGGACCTCGCCTGGGTGGACATACACATTCAACCAAGGTCACCTACTCCATCCACATTTTACCTAAGAAATATACTGCTCTGCTGCATCTATCCCTATTTTGAATTTGGAAAAGTGTCTCCCAGAAGACACTGTGAATGTATGTACATTCTGTTGCCACTTATTCTACCATTGTAACTCCTGCTTGATAATATTGTCATCTATCTCCTACCAGGTCACACAGCAGCCTGAAACACTTTTATTTCTCCCTCTCATTCTCTCTCCCATCCATAACTGTGTTCCTTCCCTGCTCCGCCTCTTTCATCCTATCTAGTCCCAAAACCCTCCTAGTTTACCCAGTGCAACTCTGTACTAGGCCACTAGAGGGCCCCCTCTATATTATACACTACTTGTTCCTCACTCACTTTCTGCTTTCCTCATTCATCCACACTTTAGCCCCTCTACCTCTTAAATACAGGAACCTTGCTTACCTTGTTACTACTTACTCTCTTGTATCCTATGCTCCACTGATTGACTCTCGATCCTCTCTGATTTTTTTTTCCCCTGCCCCCTCGCCTCTCCCTCTCTCCTCCCCCCCCCCCCCCCCCCCCCCCCCCCACCGCCCCCCAGTCGTCTAGCTATATCCTTCTAGTTTCCACACCCACCTCTCCCTCCACCAATAAACCATCCACACCTTAGACACACCCCTATCCTATCCCCTATAACCCACAATCCACCACACCCACAGCTGATACATCTCATATCTACAACTCTCACTCACTTACCTACCTTATTTACATCCAGCTTCTCTCCTAATACTCCTCCTTCTACTCCACATTTGCTACATTTTATCTTATCCCGCTGCACAATACACTTATAATACACATTATACAACTACAACACATATTACCAAACATCCTTTTTCAACATGCCTCTAAATCCTTCTGCCATCCTTTTCCTCCTCTCACTTTCTCTTAAAATATCATATCTTTATCACCTCACCCAACCCCATACTTCTTATCACTCACAACTTTATCACACAACCTATCATCTGAACTCCCCCTCACAATCACACTCTACCATCTCCCCATCTTTATCCAATAACACAGCTTCACACCTTCTCTTTCAAAGTCTTCTTCTCTCAGAAAAATTATATCCCTATAGCAACTAAATACCCCTTGATCATCTAAAACCACTTTCTTACTCAACTCAACTATCTTTTGAACCCAATCTTTCATCTCATCAACAATCTTTATCCGGTGATATCCATCCCAACCCTGGCCCCTCCTCCTCTTTCTCCACACACAAGCCTATATTCTTTACTTCTAAACTCACAAAGTATAGTGAATAAAGTCCCAACCCTCCATGCATGGCTCAAGCACAACAAACCTGACATACTATCTATTTCAGAAACTTGGTTAAAGCCCTCTATAAGCAACTCTGAAATAACTCCACCCAGCTACTCAATCATTAGAAAAGACAGGACCCAAAGGAAAGGCGGAGGAGTTGCTCTTCTTTATTCCTCTTCCTTGTTAGTTACCCCATATGACAAACCTATCCCCATTCAATAATGCTGAAATACTCTCTCTCCTACAAATTAATAAGCACAAACACATTTGTCTAGCATCCCTCTACATCCCCCCAGGAGACAATATTTCAACACTCGAAAATATCCTCTCTTGGCTCTCCGATAATATCACCCACGAAACCATAATCTTAGGAGATGTAAATATTAACTGGGCCTCATCCAACCAACCCTCTTAACATTAACCTCTATAACTTTTCCCAGTTAATCACCAACATAACCCACCCATCTAAAGACCCCTCCAGTGGCACCATCCTTGACTGGATTCTAGTGTCACACCCCCACTATTTTTCAGATAGCGGTACCCTTCCCGACCCTCTTAGTGATCATCTACCTACTTTCACCCATCGACTCACCTACATCTCCAACCGTACCCATAATTATATCACTACCCGCAATGACAAAAGCTTCAACCCAACAGTCTTCATAGAGTCCCTCAAAGCAATTAATTGGAACAATCTGAAAACACTGCCACTTGAAGAAGCTGTTGCCCACTTTAACTCTACATTCTTAGGAATACTTGACTCACAAGCCCCTCTAAGAACAAAAAGAATAAAAACAAACCCTGGCTAACCAAAACCACACTATCAACCATGCCTAGAGACAAAGCCTGGAAACTCTACCTGAAAAATAAATCACCTGATCAACATATTGCTTACAAAACCTTCGAACAAAGTAAAAAGTCAATAATCTCTGACAGACAAAATACTTCTTCACTCCAAAACAATAATAAAACTAACCCTCAAAGATTCTGGAAGGATCTCCCCTTCTTAACCTCAGCAAACCACACACCCCAACCCCAAACCCAAATATCCCAGACTTGGATTTAGCTATTCAGTTCAACTCCTTTTTTATCGATTCTATCAACAAACTCACTTCCTCCTTCGCATGCTCTACCTCACCATCTAATACACACCCTCCCGCAAACAACCCTATCCCCACTTCTACTTCACTTTGCCTATCGGCCACCTATTCTACTACTCTTACTGCCCATTCTCCTGTAACCTCCTCAAACTCTCTCTCTCCTCAACCCTTCCTATTCTCATTACAACCTACATCCACTACCAAGAAACTCCTTCAGAAACTGAAGCCTTGCACTAATGCCCCTGACAATATTCCCTCTTATTTTCTTAGTATAGCCGCAGATGCAATTGCCTACCCCATTAGCATCTTAATCAACCGTTCCATCCAGGAATGCTCTGTGCCTCAACTGTGGAAGCAAGCATTCATCATCCCCCTACATAAAGGAGGCGACAATTGCAACCTATCGCTGTTCTATCCCTATTTCTGGAAAAGTGTATCCACCTTCAACTCTTGCCACATCTCTTAGATAACAACCTGCTGACCCTACACAACATGGTTTTAGGCCAAATCACAGCACTATGACTGCCCTCTTGTCATTTCTTGAGACCATTAACATAGCACGTGATTCAGGCCACATTGTCTCTACCCTATTACTTGACCTCCAAGGCTTTCGACACCATCTCACACAATCTGCTCTTAACCAAACTGTCTAAACTTAACCTCTCTCCCTCTTCCATTAATTGGTTCTCTAGCTACCTATCAAATAGACAGCAAGCAGTAATATGGAAGAAGGCCACTTCCCCATTCCTTAGTACCCCAACTGGAGTTCCCCAAGGATCCATTCTTGGTCCCCTCCTCTTCAACATATTCATCAATGATTTTCCCAAATCTATCCCATTTGCAAACATCATCCAATATGCAGATGACTCCACCATTATTTGCTCTGCCACCTCCCCTCACTGCTCCTAAAACTGACTCAGGAAGCTTTTTCAATAACTGAACAATGGATGAAAACAAACCATTTAGCACTCAATGCATCTAAAACAAAACTTATGGTATTCACCTTCCAAATCCACCTCCTTCAATACAAACTCCTTCTCAATTACCAGCCTAAATAAGTCACCCCTAGAACTAGTGTCCAACTAAACTACTAGGTGTACAAATTGACAATCGCCTGAGCTACAACTCCCATCTACAACTAAATATTAAAAGACCCATCAAAAACTAGGTATGCTCTACCATCAGAACCAATACCTTACAAGCTCCTCAAAATCACACTGCTTCATCTTTTCTCATCCCCCCTTCTCTATGGGGCCCATTACTGACTAACCTCCAGTCCTCTCTAAAAAGCAGCTTTCCTCCTGCTATAATAAAATTGCTAAATTCCAACAGCCATAGGTCCACCACTCACCACTGTTCCTCTCTTCAAAAACTAAATTGGCTCAATTACCAAATCAACTCATATATATACAGCTGACTTTTGCTCACAAGCTCATTCTTAGCCCTTTGTCCCTCCCTCCTTCTGCCTTCAAAATGCACCTACCAAATAGAATCCTAAGGTCCAACAATCAAAACCTATTAGTAGTACATAAACCATGTCATCCCCAGGCAAATACTTACTCTGGAACTCACTTCCACCATCTATTCGCACCACCACTAACGGTACATGTTCAAAATCTCTTCATACACACGGTCCCAATGTGATTGTTCTTGCTCCCTCCCCTCTAAAACTTTGCCACCCTGTGATACATAACTCTCCTATCAAAGCTTATGTTCTCTCAGAATATTTACTTTATAATGCAATTTTATATTCTTTTCTGAACAACTTCTCCAAATACATATCTCCTACTGTTCTCAACTTATTTACCTGTTATTTTCCCTTATCAGAGTGTAATACTTTAAATACTTTTTAATGTTTTTGAACTGTGTGCTTATATGTTTTAAATGTTTTAATGTTTAAATATTTTATCTCTCAACCTGTATAATTTTAATTGTAGTTATTTTGTATGTACCCATTGTTTGTCTGTACTGGAGCTTTTCTCCCCAGGACTCCATTGAAAACGGGTTCTTTTGGCCCAATGGACTATCCTGGTAAACCAACTGCAAATAAATAAATAAATAAATAAATAAAAGAAAAAGATATGTTGTTAAGAAGTAACAATAATTATTTAGAAGAGCTGACAAAGAACCGGAAGAGGTACAAATGCAGAGTGCTAAAGAGAACATAAGGAAGTATCTAGATATTATTCATGAGTTTAGAAAGGTGGCTGTTAAGCAACTGTTTTTTTTATAATAACTCCAGAGCAAAAAAAAATTAGCACAACAACTTAGGCAACAGAAAGTAGAAAGGGTTTTTGCTAAACTTAGGAAGCCTATAACAAGAAAAATGAACAGAGATCCTGTACAGCTAATAGAGATATTTTGGGCATTTTGTGAAAATTTGTATAAAGCAGACAAATATGGAAATCAAGAAAAAGCAAAAATGGAAATATTTATGCAAGAGTTATCTATGCCAAGGTTAGAGGTAGATGAGGCTCAACAGTTAACAGTTAAGATAGGAAGATATAAGATAAAAATGGTAATGTATAACCAATCTGCAGGAAAGTCTCCGGGAACTGATGGTAGTCCTGTGGGGGTTTGGAAGCTAGGAGGGAAGAAAGTGATAAAGATCTGGAAGGTTTTGTTTAGCAGTATTTTAAAAGCTGTGGAAGCACCAATATCCTAGAAGAAAGCTGTGATGGCTATAATGCCTAATGACAGTAAAGACCCATCAGAGCCATCTTCATATAGGCCCAGTTCAAGTTTAAATCATGATGATAACGTGTTTATGTCTATAATAGCTAAAAGAATGGCAAGAATGTTGTCAAAATTGATAGATATGGATCAATGTGGTTTTAAGGAGGGGAGGCAAACATTTGACAATATTAATAAAACAGTGATGATCTAGAGGGAAGCAGAATTTAAGAAAATACTGCTGTTGTTGGTAGCTCTTGATGCAGGAGAAAGCAGTCGAACAGAGTAAGCTGGGATTTTATGAGTAGGCAACTGGAACCATTTGCATTCCCTGATACAACAATAAGGTTAATTAGGAGGCTATATGAGGGATTGGCGGCAAAAAATAAAGTGGGAGTGTTCCTCTCTGATAAGTGGTGTCTGAACAGAGGAACACGGCAGGAATGTCCTCTTTCCCCTTTTTATTTGCATCATATTTAAAGCCATTGACAAAGAAAATAAGTGATTTAGAAATTCTAGGATATAATTCATGTGGTAATCAAAAAAAGTTGGCTTTATTTGCAAATGATATTATTTTGTACCTGATAATAAAACCAGAAAAGGACATCTCAGTGTTGTGGAACATTCTGAGGCAACTTCAAGTCTTTTTGGCATATAAAATGAATGAAGACAAAACAAAGGCCATTGTTCTAAACTATGTACCCATACATGCATTTATGAAGACATGATAAAATGAAGTATTTAGGAGTATGTGTTAAAGGGATTCTGTTTATGGAAGCTAAGGATATGTGGGAAGAGACTAAATAAAAGATAATATAAAAACCGAGAAACTGTAAGCTCTTGCTTATGGATACAGATAGCAAGATGCAAGCAGTGAAAATGTTTTTTAGGCCCTTTTAGTTTTATATACAGTTCAAGGGGGTTTAGGATTACCTTATTTGAAAGGATATTTTTGAGCTACACAGTTAAGGCTTTTATACATATATATATATATATATATATATATATATATATATATATATATATATAAAACACAAATAGAACGCTACAATTCAAAGTGTAAAGGGATGATAATGAAGTGGAGGGGAATTTAAGACAGAAGGAGAGAGTGTTATTTTGGATGCAGATCCATAAGAAGAATAACAACAGCCATACATAATATTATATTTATAAAACAGTAGAAAGTATTCTAAGAACTAAGTCAACACAGGAATGCAGATGGGAGATTCTGCTGATAGGGATGACTGCAATGAGGGATAAAGAGAACAGACAAAAGGTGGGTGGAATTTACTGGAGAAAATTGGAAAAGAAGGTATTGGGAGCAAATAACTAGGGAGAGAAAGATAATAGAGTGGGAAGATACCAAGAAGACATTTGGAGTGCAGGCTGGATACTCTGTCTGGGATTGATATCACAGTATAGGTAAAGAGAAAGGGATAGGGGAATCCTAAGTGAAAGACCTTCTCTTGTAGAGTTTTCAGTTGAATCTAGAACAGAAAATGTTAAGAAAGTGATAGTTAGTAATGCATATAAATATTGCCAATAATTATAGGAATCAATCAGAGGAGGTTAGAAAAGATTGGGAAGAAAGACTGGATAATCAGTTCACAAGGAAACTATGGGAGGACATATGTATGGCTCCCAAATAAGCAATAAAGTCTAGAAGATTCACAATTTTTGTTTTGAAGTATTTGCATAAATATTTTTATACCCCAAGCAGACTCCAAATAATTTTCCTCGGGTAGATGGCAGATGTTGGAGGTGTGACAGAGAAGAAACAGGTAACTGATAACATATGTTTTGGTAGTGTAGTGAGTTGATAGACTTTAAAAATCCCCTATAGAGTACTCTGTCAGAAATATTGGGTGAGCAAATTGGTGTAACTAAGGAAATTATTTTTTGAGCTGAGATACAAGATATGAATTGTCTAGAAGTAAGGCCTTGTTAAGTTTAATTTTGGTGGCTGCCAAAACAGCAGTTTCTGGAAAATGTAAATCAAAGTCTAAAGCAACTGTATTTGAAGTAATGAATATTGTAACAGAGGTGAAAGAAATGGAAGTTGGTCTTTAGAAAAGGGTAGGAGTAAACTACATAGAAAAATAGACATTGTGCGAACAATACGTGGAGGAGGAGTGAAGTTTAAGGGAAGGCAAGAATTGATCAATTTATATAATGGATTAATGGTAGTTTTATAAATGTGAACATGTTAACATTGTTTGTTCTCTTGTATATAAATGTATGTTTGCCTTTGTCTTAAGTGTTAATTCAACAAAGGTGTTAAAAGAGGATTATACGTGTTAAGCTCTTGTAGTTCCTTTAAGTGTCTCTCATCAGAACTGCCTCTCTCCTATGCATTCCTCTCAACCGTCCAGCATTTCACAGAATGTCCAGATTTTTTTGCCTCATATTTTTGTTCTGTTCCTCATAAAATTTGTGATTTTCTGGGAAATCATTGAAAATTGACATATATTTTAGTTTCAGACTTCATATTCATCAGAAAATGCATGCTAATACAAACATCTGTTATTCTAGCAACTTTCTAAGTTTATAAGAGCATCTTTTAAAATCTATCCTGTATTTGGGCCTTTATCCCCCCATTATTTTTGTCTTTGTCTGGAATTCTTACACTAAAAGGCTGACAAGTATGCTCCTCTAAAAGAAGAAGTTTCCAGGTCTGTATATACACAATATTTCAAAATCAAAGTCAAAGTAAACTTTGTCATTTAGAACTACACATGTGTAGCCTAAATGAAATTTTGTGCATCAGCTCAATTCTTGACATTACAAAGGAAATTAAAAACAACACACACAAGTAGAGGAATAAACATAACTAACAAATACAATACTACTCCCAATACCTGTAAGAAAGAGCAGAGACATTTACCAACACTCAAATATGAAAAGAATACCCACCCCTAAGTTAAATTACCTATCACATTTGAAGTAATACAAAACACACTACAGATTGTACAATGCCTAAGTTATGTGTCTAATATTGCTCTTGACTGGGTTACATAATACTGACTATGGATATAATAAATAAATATTGCACTTACTTGGAATTTATGTAAGTATATATTGCACCAATGAAAACTGACATATTGTGTGTCCAGTCTTCTGGGACTAGTGCCTGAGTTCAGAAGTCTAATCATTGTATGGTAGAAACTGTTTTTGAATCTTGTAGTCCTGCAGTGGATGCTGCAATATCTTCTGCCAGATGCCTAAACAGTCCATGCGTAGGATGCATGGTGTCCTGTATTATTTTGGTGGCCTTTCGGATGTTTCTTGCAGAATAAAATTGTTGTAATGATAGAAGACTTGAACTCATCACTTCTCTGCGAACCTCACCACTCTCAGTAGCGCCTTTATTTCTTTAACTGTGCAGCTTCCAAACCACATTGTGAAGTTGTAGGTCTATTGCACCTCTATAGAAGGTGGAGAGGATATGAGGAGGAAGCTTAGCTTTCTTCAGCATTCTCAAAAAGTGGAGGAGTTGGTGCACTTTCTTGACCAGCTGGCTGGTGTTTCCCAACCACAAGAGATCCTCTGATATGTGTACACCCAAGGAATATTGTACTGTTAACCCTCTCCACACTCTTACCATTGATCATGAGCTCTGGATAGTTTGTTCTCCTTTTCCTGAAGTCGATGATAATCTCATTGCTTACATTCAGATAAAGTTTGTTCCCCTTGCACCAGCTGATCAGAGATGCCACGTCCTCTCTCTTTATGCCCTCTTATCCCATTTTGTGATCAGCCCCACAACTGTGGTGTCATCAGTAAATTTGATGATATGGTTGAACTTGTGCTTAGCATAGCAGTTGTGGGTTAGTATGGTGAATAACAGTGGGCTGAGAACACATCCCTGTGGAACCCCAGTGTTACTCATCATACACTTTGATGTGTTCTTACCTGAACACACCCTCTGTGGTCTCTCAATCAGGAAGTCCAGCATCCAGTTACAGAGATGTTTACTGATTCCTAAATATGCCATTTTTCTATCATCTGCATTGGTACCACCATATTAAATGCAGAGCTGAAGTCTATGAACAGCATCCTCACATAGTTATCTTTCCCTCTAAATGCAAGGGAGGTGTGTAGTGCTACTGATATGGCATCAGCCATGGATCAGTTTGCTCTGTAAGCAAATTGCAGAGGGTCAAAATCAGGAGGTAGGCATGCCAAAAGATGCTTTTTGATCAGCTGTTCAAAACATTTCATAACTGGTCTGCAGTTGTTAGGGCTGGAGGGAGTGTTTTTTGTAGGTAGTGGTATGATGTTAATCTCCTTGTAGCATGAGGGTACTTTCTCCATGGCAAGAGAGGTGTTAAATATTTCCTTGAGCACTGTGCATAGTTGATCAGTACAACCTTTTAGCACCTTGCCCAGTATGTTGTCCAGGCCAGCAGCCTTCCTGGGGTTCACTCTCCTTAGCTCTCTTCTTACCACCTCTGTGCTGAGGCTGAGCACTGCATTCTTCTCATCAATGGGTAGCTTTAGTGCCAACCTGTTTTCTTTCTTCAAATCTACCAAAGAAGATGTTCAAATTGTCCAGGAATTATGCTGTCCTCACACTGTGCTGACCTGATTTTGTAGTCAGTGATCTCCTGTATGCCTTGCCATAGTCTCCTTGTATCCTTCATGTCATCAATGTGGCTCTGTACCTTTCTGCCATGCTCCCTCTTAGCCTCTTTTGTACCCCTCCTCAGATTACCTCTTGCCACACTTAGGGCTGCTTTGTCCTTAGCCCTGTAAGCTGCATTTCCCTTCTTTAGAAGTTCATATAGCTTCTTGTTTTCTGCTGATGATGGTTCTTTGTACATATCACAGTACTTTGTCATCCTTCCTTCCGTGTTAATCATGCATGTTACTTTCCGATATGCTTTTCTTCCTCAGTGAATACTGATCAGAATTATTTAGTTGACCTTTAAACTGCTAGTGCCAAATATGTAGTTAAAGAGGCAGTTTGGAACAGCAATTATAGTCAGTTTTAAGATGCTGTGAAATTGGGAGTGAATAAAATAAAAGATAAAATAAAAAAAAAAAAGTCAAGTATTTTTTATTATAAGGCAACAAACTCTTCATTTAATGCAGTTTTTGTACTATATAAAAATAGTTCTGTAACAAAAATACCAGGAATTATACCAAGAAACCAGACTCTAGTGCAGGTAGTAAGCATAACAATCTTGCTTACAGAGCTGATGTAGAGTAATAGAAGGCTTATACAAGGCACTTATATGCTGTTGTGGCATCACATGCCCAGCAATCAACATGCATACACATATTTCAAGCACTGGAATTAATGGCCTTCTAGCTTGCCAATATATTAAAACACTTGTTCCCATAATAAATGTCCAGGCTGTTCTTAAAAATATCTAAACTAGTACTTGCTTTAATATAATTTGGTAGTCTTTTCCGTGCATCAGCTACTCTGCCAGAGACCCAATTAGTACACTTCTCATTCCTATAGAATCTTCTACATAGGTAGTCTGATGATTCTCTAGTACTTTTTGATAACCCCAAACATTCCCAGAGGTAGTTGTCTCTAAATGCCTTATAGACCTGAATAAGATCTCCTGTTAGATGTCTGTAAGAGACACTGTACAAGTTCAGATATTTTAGTCTTTCATAATAACTTAAATTTTCACACCCATGGATGCCCTTGATATGTTTCCACAGTACTCTTTCCAGTTTACTCATGCTTGTTTCCTTATAGGGTTTCCATATTGTTATTCCATAGTCAAGTTTGGGTCTAATTTAATTAACAAACAATAACTTCATCATTTTTGATTTCTTAGACTTTATAAATCTTTTTATACAACCTATAGTTCTATAACTATCATTAACCAATTGGTTGATATAATTAGAAAAACTCATAGCTGAATCTACCCATATACCCAGGTCTTTAAATGAGTCTACAGTTTCAATCACTGTGTGCTGTATTAAATATTCACCTTTCAATTTATGTCTCCCAAATCTCATATACTTAGATGTTCTTCGTGTTTCACTGTTGCAGTCATTACATTTGGGTTATCTGCTTGCAGGTAGCCCTCAGTCGGCCTGATTAACAAAGTCTTGGGTCCTGCTTCAGTTGCTGTCCCTTCTTCCATGATGTCAGGTTGTCAGGGGTATAAAACATGCAGCCGACGTCATTACCCCAGTCTTTCTTGCCATGCGGTGCCTGAAGCAGAAGGAGTTCGCAAGTGCCGGTCGGCCGACTCCTGAAATTTACATTTTCAATTTTCAGAACCAAAGTCTTCAACTAAAGCTAAGTACCCCATTGGGGAAACTTTTCTTGCTCCTTACTGATGTCAATAAAAGTTAATAATTGCATTACTTGTGGAAAACAAATACTTCATAAAGATTTTCATTCGTACTGTATTCCTTGCCTAAGCCCTGACCATGACATATCTTGCTGTCGGTTTTGTGCTTTATTTAATCAGCGCACTATCCGTCGTTGGAATATTTTCGCCTCTAAATATTTCAGTTCTCAATTTAATTATCCAGAAATGTCATCAGTTAGCCATCTGACTACTGGGATTCCGAAAAAATGCAAAGATAAAGACAGAGACAGGCCGCCGAGGTCCAAAACTGCAGACAACGCTTCTCCTAAGCCAGTCGCCAGTACTCAGTGAGGTGCTTTTGCAGCCCCTGATACCCATTACTTCTGATTCGCAGGTCTCTACTGAGACCCATTCGGAGTCCGGTATGCCGTAAAATGCTTCAACTATGGAACCCGCGGATGTCTCTACCTTGGATGGGTCCGGAGTCGCTGTGGAGGCACCGGTTTCTGAAGGTGTATTCAGGCCTACGGACTTGCATATTAAACCGACGCCTCCTTCTTTACTTAGGCCTAAATTTCGATCCATACCTGAAAAACCAACACCCAGGCCACATGCACAGGCCTCTATGCCTAAAAAGCAAATGATAAGAATGGCTGAAGATCTAATAACTCTAATCAGGGGTAGCCAACCCCCTTCTAAGAGGCCTAGGACTGAAGTTGATTATGAATCTTCTGATAAGGATGCTGTTTTTTCTGATTCTTTTGATCTGGATTTGCCCTTATCTACTTATGAAGATTCTGATGCAGAGGACTTCATTCTGTCTGCCTCCCCTCCTGAGGATTTTTCTTTTGGGGAAAACTTACATACTCTAAGGGAGCATTTCCACTGGGAAAGCCAGGATTTTTCTGATTCAAAAAAGAGGTTAGGGATTTCCTTCTCCTACCTTAGCATAGGCCTTTAGCTATTCCTCCTGTACTAGACATTGTTGATGATGCTTTTTGGGAATCCAGTTTGGCCCCTGATTCTCTACCTCCTGCTCCCAGATATCCTGACAGATACTACAGGGTACCTGAGTCCCACAAGTTCCTTTTTAAAAATCCTATTGCAGATCCAGAGACTATTTCACAAGGGCCCAAGGGCATTAAGGCTTCTACTGCTAAAAATCCTACCCCTTCTGATAGAGACTCGAGGGCTCTGGATAGATGGGGCAAGACGGTTTACACTTCTGCAACCTTGGTCACTAGGGCTTTAAACTGCCAGTTTCATATGTTAAAGTATCAGCAACATGTTATTGGACTGCTTAAACAGAAAACAATGTTGATTCCTGACTGTGTGGGAAATAAAGAATTACACGATTTAATGCATTCTGCTGAACAAGTTGAAAAAACATACTTTGCAATGTGGTTTTGATTCACTAGAGGCCTCTTGTAGGGCTGCTGTTACTGGGTCTGTGCTCAGAAGGCATGCTTGGCTCAAGGAGCAATCTTTGCCTGATCATTTAAAAATAAATTGTTGGATGCTCCTTTAAATCAGGACCGCCTGTTTGGCAACAAGGCTGAGGAAGTTCTAAAAAAGATGGAAGATAAAGCTAAATCTATGCAAACTGTTAAAGATTTTTTACAAGTTCAGCCTCCTAGATTTAGTAGGCACTGTCCCTCTAAGAATTGGTCCTTTCCAGCCCCTTCCAGGTCTTCTCAAGCCAAACCCAGACACAGCAAAAACCCCAGGTTTCAGTCCCAGGGGACACACACAACTAAACAGCGGGGGGCCTCCACTTCCACATCTGGGAATAATAAGACCCCCCTATGGTAAACTGTCTCAATGACTTCCTTTTAAAATTTCCAAGCACTTATCAACTGACTACGCCCTGGGGGGAAAAGATTCCTCTTCATGCAAAGAATTGGGAACTCATTACCCAGGACAAATGGGTTTTAAATATAGTGTCCCAGGGATACAGATTTCACTTCCACATGTTGCCAACACCAAGCGGATGGCCGGACCTACCCCCAAATCAGTGGGCAGAGGCCCAAAAACAGGTACTTTCTCTCTTAAGCATGGGGGCTATTCAACTGGTACCAGAAGAGGAAAAGGGACAAGGTTTCTACTTGAGACTTTTCCTGGTACCCAGAAAAGACAATTCATGGCGTCCTATCCTGGGCCTATCTACTCTAAACACCTTTTTGGAAAGATGCCTGGTTGGCAACACTAGATTTAAAAGAAGCATACCTGCACATCCCAATCAGGGAATCTTGCAGAAGATACCTACGCTTCAAAGTAGGCTACACGCACTATCAGTTCTGTGCACTGCCCTTTGGCTTATGTACTGCACCCAGGGTATTTACAAAGTGCCTAGCTCCAGTTATTGCATTTTGGAGGCAAATAAATATTCAAATATACCCATACGTGGATGATTGTCTAATTCAGGCAGAAAGCCAGGACATACTTTTGAATCATCTGGCCTTTGTACAAAGGGTTCTAACTTGTCTGGGGTACACCATAAATGAAAAGAAATCACACCTGGCACCCTGTCACCAAATTATATTCCTGGGAGCAAGCTTGAATACAGCTTCCCAGATGGCTTACCTCATGCCAGAGAAACAAATTCATTTGACAAACTACTTCAAACAAGTGGCCACAAAAACCCTGCTATCTGCAAGACAAATACTGCAAGCCTTGGGGTTCATGGCCTCCTGCATTCTTCTAATTTCATATGCAGGACTGCATATGAGGAAACTACAGTGGTATCTAAAAAGCCTTTGGTGTCAACATTCTCAAGACCTGGAAACAAGGATTCCTATCATACCTTGCCTACACCTAGAGTTCCTTTGGTGGGCAGAGGCCTGCCACCAAAACAAGGGACTACCTTTTACACCACCCCCTGCTACCCAAACCCTAACAAAAGACGCATCAGACTATGCATGGGGGGGCTCACCTGGCAGGGAAGTGC
This sequence comes from Protopterus annectens, assembly GCF_019279795.1. Classification (NCBI taxonomy): domain Eukaryota; kingdom Metazoa; phylum Chordata; order Ceratodontiformes; family Protopteridae; genus Protopterus; species Protopterus annectens. The sequence continues at coordinate 353,785,218 of NC_056727.1, read as the reverse complement.
ATTCAGGGCAAATGGAACCCAAGTCAAATGCACCTGCATATCAATCATAAAGAAATGTTAGCTGTACAGAATGCTCTGACAGCCTTCAAGGACCACATTCTTCCAGGACAACTAATGGTAAAGATGGACAGCACCACTGTTATGTGGTACATAAACAAGCAGGGGGGTACACATTTTTACCCCCTCTGCAGACTAGCCATGGCATTGTGGAACACAACCTTGAGCTACCAAGTGCACCTACAAGTTCAATTCCTGCCAGGAAAATTAAATACACTGGCAGACGGACTAAGCGGAAACCTCATGGACCCACACGAGTGGAAACTGGAACCAAGAATTTTCAACATGTTGACAAGCAAATGGGGGAGCCCAGATATAGACCTGTTTGCCTCTCCCCAGAACTACCAATTGGACATATTTTGCACAAGGACTCCCCACAAACAAGCCTGGAAAGTGGATGCTCTGTCCTTCAGCTGGAAAAACCTATCAGTCTATGCCTTCTCCCCTCTGCCTCTGCTCTCCAAAGTACTACTAAAAATCAAACAGGACAAACCAAGGATGATTTTGATTGCTCCAGACTGGCCACGCCAACACTGGTACCCCCTCCTGTGCAGTGTGTCATGGTTATCTCCATGGCACCTGCCTCAGACTCCTTCCCTGCTGTCTCAGCAGGAGAACCAGATTCTGCACCCTCAGCTTCTAACACTGAACCTTGCAGCCTGGCTAATTACTTAATCTCTCCTTTACCATCCCTCAGCAAACCTGTGATGGATATCACTTTAGAGGCAAGGAGGCCTAGTACTAGAAAATCTTATGCTGAAAAATGGAAAAGATTCTGTGCCTGGAACCAGTCTCAAGGGATAAGCACAGCAGCACCCAATTTACCTCAGATTTTACAATGCTTAACTGAGATGCTTCACAAGGGCCTGTCTTTTTCCACCATTAAAATCCATGCCTCAGCCATTTCAGTTCATTATAACACAGAACCGCCCCTCTTCTCTCATCCACTGCTCATGCAATTCCTCAGAGGGGCCAAAAATTTGAGACCACCCAGGAGAGCTCCAACCCCAGCCTGGGACCTTAACTTTGTCTTGGAGAAACTCACTCTACCTCATTTTGAGCCAGCTGCTACTGCAGACTTAAAATTTCTTTCTTAGAAAACAATTTTCCTTTTAGCAATCACTACAGCTAGAATGGTATCTCAGTTACAGGCCCTTATGGCAATGGAGCCTTTCATCATCTTTCATGCAGACAGGGTGTCCCTCAGAACCAATCCATCCTTCATGCCCAAGGTGGTATCCAGTGTGGCTCTTAATCAGTCCATTCATTTGCCAACCTTCTTTCCCAATCCACAGAATAAAGGGGAACAGATACTGCATTCCTTAGATGTGCACAGGCAACTTAGATTCTACTTGGACAAGACTACACCTCAAAGGAAATCTGAACAACTGCTGGTGGCATTTGCTGCAGCGGCAGAGGGGAAGGCTATTTCAAAGCAAACCATTTCTAAATGGATAAGCCATTGCATTAATTTCTGCTGTAAGCACTATGGAAAACCTATCCTCCAGGGGATCAGACCTCACTCCACCAGGGCTGCATCTTCCTCTACAGCCTTTCTCAGAGGTGTCCCTACCAGGGACATCCTAGAAACTGCTACCTGGAGTTCTGTACATACTTTCACCAAGCATTATCATTTGCCAATTTTCTCTAAATCCAGAGCTGGCTTTGCCACTGCAGTCTTATAGGGCCTTATAGCTTGTCCTAATGCTATCTAAATTCCTCCTCCCAACCATAGCTTTGGGAATCTACCCAAATGTAATGACTGCAACAGTGAAACATGAAGAACATAGTACAGTTGTGTACACTTACCATAAATGTAGATGTTCGAGTGTATTCACTGTTACAGTCCTGGTTACCCTCCCTCCAGCCCCATGACTTCTTTTGGCTATGCCTCTAATTTCCTTTACTATGCTTACAAGCCTTTTTGGTGTATTTGCTTTTTTGTTGGAGGTATATATTTGTGCTTTTATATTTAATTGCTTCCCATTAGGGGGGTACCTGACATCTGGGGCAAGAAAAACTGATGTAATGGCGTCAGCTGCATGTTTTATACCCCTGACGACATGACATTATTTAAGAAGGGACAGCAACCGACGCAGGACCCAAGATTTTGTTAATCAGGCTGACTGAGGGCTACCTGCAAGCAGATAACCCAAATGTAATGACTGGAACATTGAATACACTCGAACATCTACATTTATGGTAAGTGTACACAACTGTACTTTTTTGATGCATCTATCAGCATATTATTCTCCTATGCCCGACTGGTCAATTTAGTCAAGTTATTTTGTAGACATGCCTTATCTGTACCACATGTAATCAGTTTACCCAATTTCAGGTTGTATAAAGAGAGTAGAACACCTCAGATGAAAAAGTTAGGTTTGAAAGATACAATCTAAACAAGTAATGGTCTAGGACAGAGCCCTGTGGGACACACTGACTGTAACCAAAGATTTCACATGTCCATTTGCTGTATGATACTTGCCATGTTCTATTTGTAAGCCATGAAACTATCCATCTTATCAAGAGTACATCAATACCTAGGTGTACTAATTTATTGATCAGTGTTTTGTGTATGAGCCTGTCAAGTGCTGAAGTTAAATCTATATAAATTACATCACAAGTTTTCATTCATAGCTGCTATTATATTGTTATAGAACATCATGTTACAGGTAGCAATAGATCTGTTTTCAACATATGTATGCTGATATATGGTTTCAAATCCCAGCCTATCCAGTTTTGACAATAACTTATCCAATATTACCTTCTCCATTATTTTTCCACAACATGCAAGTAGACTTAATTGTCTCTATGACTCTGGGCTTGTCCTACTCTCCTTTCCCTTGAAGACAGATTTAATAAACGCATGTCTGCAATCTTGAGGAATCTCACCATGTTTATATGACCTAGTGAATAATAGATATAGTGGTACCGTAAGATCTTGCTGAAGTGTCCTCAGGTCATTCTTACTAATTCCATCTACTCCCTGTGCTTTGTTTGGATCTAGTTTGTGCATTTCTTTTTCAATATAATCTAATTTTAGTCCAGTATCTGGGGTTACCTGGATGTCACTAAGACAATGTATCGTCCCTTTTGTGGAGCCAAATTGTTTTGCATAAGATTTTGTAAATATATCTATAATCTGTTGTGTCTGAAAATCAATTTTAGAATCTGCATGCAGTTTATCAATTTGTGTGGCTATACTCCTTCCACATCTTATGTATCTATAAAAATGTTTCCTATTATGCTCAATATCTTTATATAAAATTTCTTTAAATTTTTCTGATCTTGTCTCACACTCTGTTTGTCCAGCTTGTTTATTTCAGTTTTCAAAGTTGTAGTTCTACCTCTCTTCCATTTATTATATTTTTTGTCTCTCACCTTAATCAGATATCTTGTTCTTATGGAAATATATCCCCTGATGTTGTATGTCTAGATCCTGATGTTAAACATTTTTTTTTATTTTTTGCACTCAATTTCTGTTTCAGAACTTTTCATATTCCATCTGCAGTTTTTCCACTGAACACCTCACTCCAGCAAGTTTTACATAGTGACTGTTTTGCTTCCATATAATCTGTAATTAACCTTCTGTGCATTGGTTTAGATTTCAGTTTGGCAGAATCATCTAGCAACAAATTAACCTTCATAACCCCATTATCACTGCACATCAGTGGTGGTAAAATTTGACTTGAAGTAACTAATTTCTTTAGGAACACAAACAATGTCTAGTATGTTCTGTCCCCTGGTAGTTTTTTTTACAATCTGAAGCAATTGTTGTTTCTGAATATATGATGTGAATAATTTCCTTAGTAACCTTGTTAAATCAATATTATTCCAGTCTGTTTCTGGTAAATTTAAGTCCCCAGCTAATATTATTCTTTCCATCTGTGTTTCATGCAAGAAATGTATGAATTCTCGTAGGTCATCTGCACTTGACTTTAGTGGTCTATACACTCCAACAATTGTTATATGTTCGAGGGTTTAAATCTCAGCAGGAACAACAACGTAATTGAATCAAAAGGTACAGGACGGCACAACGACTCCTCAGCTTGAACAGGAGATTGGTCTAGAATACTTCAGCAATTGTTTAAGAAAATTTTCCAATTTGGAATGGGACAAGATAAGCCTTATTACTGACATGATGGGATTAGTATTGGACCATAATTATACTTATTTTGAGAATGAGTTTTTCAAACAAACAACAGGTGTTGCTATGGGGTCCTCATGTGCCCCCATATTTGCAAATTTAGTTATGTTAGAATGGGAGATGGAACATCTATTTAACTGTGAATATTTCAAACACATTAAGTATTATACAAGATTTTTGGATGATTTATTCATATTATGGGACGGCCCCTTCGACCTTATAGAAACTTTCATCATGTATCTTAACCATACAACAGATTTTTTAAAATTTACATATAATTACAATGTAAAAGGTATTGCGTATTTGGGCACTTACATTAGTCATGTGGACAATGGGTTTGTATCTTGTATACATAGAAAAGATAGATGGAGTTCAGTAGTAATCAGCCTACACACATGTTCAAAAACATATTCAAGGGGCAATGTATACGAGCTGCTTGTATGTCATCTACCAAGGATATAATGCTTCATGAAGTACAATATATCAGGTCAATGTTTAGTGCAAGAGGGTACCCTGAACATTTACTAAACGATGTAGCAAGGTATATTAGTTCAGAATGGGGTAGGAAGTACAAACCTTTATTAGGTAATTTCATTGCACAGAAAAATAATGTAATGAAGGATCAAACTTATAGGGTGTGTGTATTAATGTATTCACCTGTAGTGAAATATATTGAGAATATTATTAAACAGCATTGGAAGTTGATTACTATGGATGAAAATATAGCACAGAAAGTAGGTACATTCCCTAAATTTGTTTATAAAACAGGCCCCAATTTGAAAATGATGATTGAATATAACACACGAAATGATGGACCAAAGAAGAAAAAAGCTACCGTGAAATGTGGCACCTGTAAACAGTGTAGATATATTAATGAGAAAGAAGAATTTAAATTGAAAAACTTTAATGGAACATATATTAAAGGAAGGGCAGGAAACTGCAATACGAAATTTGTGGTATACATAGCTACTTGTGAGGCATGTTCCGCGTTCTACAGCGGGAAAACGGAAAAACAATTAAGATGTCGTATATATGACCACATGTACTGTATAAAGAAAAAAGACAAAAAGAACGCCCTAAGTAGACATATAGCACAAAATGGGGATACATATAGATTCAAATTCACTATTATAGACCAGGTGGAGATGACAGCAAGGGGTGGTAATGTGAAGGCTATGTTAGCTAAGAAAGAGAGTAAATGGCAAATATTTACTGATGCTCTTAGGTCTCCAGGTATTAACGATCACATAAGCATAAAACCATTTTTAAGCCTGGCATAGAGACATTTACAAACATATTTACATACACAATGTGTTGAGTATTATTGATTATATATTATTGTATAATTATTGAACATTTAATGTCAGAGTTTATGAACTGATTTTAACTGTAGTTAATATGACAAGTTAGGGTGTATGTGACAAGTAATCAATTTACCGCACATTATTGCATATACATTTTTTAACAGAAGTATGGTTTTACAATTAGAATTTTAAGTGTTAGTATAGCGCTACTTATTATTTAATTTAATTAATTTATTATGCCTTTTATATATACATATTAGCTGTTTGTAATAGTTGTATTATGAGAGATCACTTTAAAAATTCAAAAAGTTTTGGCGCCACAATTGAGTATAAAAGTGATACGGAACTAAATATGGCAGTTCTGAGGAAGTCTGCATCGGACAGATGAAAGCGCTTAACTTTTGTGACATATAGAGCTTGTTCTGGATATTGTGTTGTTTCGTTAATTAATAAATTGTGACCTGTTCAAGCTGAGGAGTCGTTGTGCCGTCCTGTACCTTTTGATTCAAATATGTTCGAGGGTTGTCTTTATTGTCACAGTTACACAGTCTTTAGTATTAGTGTTATCATTGAACATGCAATAATCACAGGTCTCATAGCTAGATTTAATCCCTATCATAACACCTCCACCTGATTTTTTGTTAGAATGTCTATTACAATAAAAACATTTATACCATGACAGAACTGGTTTCCAGTCATTGTTCTTTAACTATGTTTCACAAACAATAACAACATCAGTCTTGTGAGAACGTAACAAATTTTCCAATTAAAAAAAACTTTATTATTAATTCTCCCATCATTAACAACCATCAGAGATGCAACAAATGTTGCTGTCAGTGAACTGTTAAATTTTCAACCTGGTAAAAATCCTGCCTAGTGTTTGTCAAATATTGCAAAATATCTGCTGCAAAATTTCTCTTCCTTGATCTTGACAAATGCACGCCATCCTGTCTGAACACGTGTGCCCAAAACTAGGCTTGGATGCTCTACATATTTCCATTTTTTAAAATAGGACATTTTTTCCTTGTAGGTATTTACCCCCAAAAATCTTTTCATTCACAGTGACCTGACTATCCTTTCTATAGGTGATTTGTGAAAAATATGTCCTCAGAAACCAAAGTCCCAACAAAAAACAAGTAATCTCCGTAGTATCCCCGAAGTCTCAAAACAACCCACTAAAGTGTAGTGGATCCAAAAACAAAACAGTGTAAGAAACTTCTCTGTGTGGAAGATTTTCAGTCCATATATTTCTAGTTAATCACTGTATATTAATCAGATCAGACAATAGTAGTAGAAGTAGTGAACGTAAACTCGTCTTAAGTCAAAACAAAACAAAAAGTAATAATAGAAAATATATAATTGTACAGCATTACTAAGTATTCAAAAGTAATCCAAACAAGACAGGCAGTCTGTTTCCAGTTGAAAATCCTTTATTAAGTACACAGACAAGCGATCCAAGTAAAACAAAAATAAAGTAATAATTTCCTCATAAGCTTTCTAAATATATATATACTTTTTATCAGGCATAGGAGTGGTTTATTGTGCTGTAAAACAAAGTGTTATTGGCAGACATGTTAAATTCACATCCCTTCCCCATCTGTATGACATTCGAGCTGGTCCTGCACTACCTAGTATCTGTCATAATAATATATAACCCTTATGTACTTTAAATAAAATTTATAATGATGTGGTACCTCTTATTTAACCAAATTATTAAGTAGATTATTAAGGCTGTGATTTTATCCAAGACAATATACTACATGGCTGGAAATATATCAACCTTAGTTCATTTGGCAATCAAAAAAAATATATAAATATATACATATACATTTTGCATGTAAAAATCAATTTCTATTTTCATAACCTATTGTTAACAAAGATCGCTTTCATCCTTCTAGACTTCTTCAGGTCTGTGTACAAGAACCTTAAAACCTATATAATTGTATAATTAGTTAGCATTGTTATTACACATCATTTTAAAAATAAGAAAAAATGTATGTATGATGATGGAAACAAAATATATACTTCAATTTCAACTGATTTAAAATGGTATTTAAAACCAATTTGTAGAATACAATAAAATAAAATACAATTAGTCATGTAAACAATGTGGCAATTTTCTAAGTTCCAGTGCACTTTTAATTTTTGATCTTGAAGGAGACATCCCAAATATTCTGGAGAAACATGAACTCATGTGGCAATTAAAGCTGAACTCTTTTAGGAAGCCTGGACTAAACTACTGCTGTTCAATTAAAAGTGATTTTGTGCCATATTTTTTTGAAACTCATGAGAACATAAAGAAGAGACACTGCAGGTAGCATGATTTGTCACCTAGATGTGTGTGAACCAATGAAAATGGTAACCCAGGTGGTAAAGAATGGTGAAATGGATGCCCAACAAGCTGGACACCTCACTGCTTTACTAAAATGAGTTTAAAGAGGGGTAAATGAAAGGACAAAATGAGGTGTATCAAGTAGAGGAATGAATAGCTGGAACACTGTAATGTAAAGCAGGTTGGGTGGGAAGATATTGCATTTTGTGTGTAAATGACCCCAATTTATATAATTAAATGCAGAAAGGAAGACAGGAGGTGTGAAAGGGACAATGAAGTTTAATGGAGAGTAAAGTCAGGCAGCACAGGCAGACAAGCACACATGGAAGAGCACAGACAGACAAACGGGGTGGATGTGGACTTACAAGGGGGGAGACATGGAAGACACTTGCACAGGCAGTGTACTGGTTACTTACTGGCCAAGGGGAAATTACTTGATTACTTGGAAGAATAAGTTGGTGGTCCAGGATGTTAGTGGTTGGTGGCAAGGTTGCAACGATGCTGAAGCATGCCACAGTGCCCACTATACCCCAGGGTCACAGCCCTGTGACCAGTCTCACAAGACAGCACAGTGATACAGTTCAACAGCTGCCATCAGTATCACACCCAACCATACAATAACTCACAGCAGCCAACTTGGTGCATTCTGTGATATGTCAGAGTAAATAAGATCAGAAAGATACATATTAGACTCCACAAAAATATTATTAACTCCAGTATTGCACATAGAAGACAAGTCACACACTTACTATATCATTTAAGGTATCCTTGCCTGTTCTTTGCTTCCCATGTGAAGCACTCTCCATGCAAGCAGTGATGAAAGCCATCATACCACTGCCTGCACTATGCATTGGTATGTGGGATGTTGTTCACCTTAGACATCAGAGCTGTCTTGTCAAACAAGGCAATCACATTCCTGAAAGGACCTGCATAGTTTTCCAACAGCCATTCCCTGAAATGGATATGCAGAAAACAGAGTTTAATGTTGCTGTCCTTTGCATACCAGATGAGCAATATCCATAAAGCACGAACATTGGCAGTCATCTTCGGTAATGTATAGCAAAACACAATAGCAGCATAAGAGCTAACTCTTGCACAGGATTCTGAATCAGGTACAGTGTACTCTAGTGCCTTGCCATATAGCTGTAAAATGCTCATGCTTGTACAGCTTGCATGCAAGATTGGGTATGCACGACATGCCAGTGATGTGCAGCACTGGCAGAAGTCGCTCCACAGAGAAATGTCCCTTTCTCACAGTTCAACAATATTGGACATAATACAAGATGAAACAGTCACTAAACAGTCAACCAAGTAGGAATTTGAACAAAAGAACACTAAATTCCTATTTTGATGAAGCAAATGTGCAACAAAAGCATCTGTACTAGGCAGAACATATTTGGCCATTACAGTGTATCCATCCAGGAGTACACACTCATGTCTTAATGTGCCATGTTGTGCAGCAGAATCTACCTATGTCTGGTGTGATTCAGCAAAACATAGCAGTTCATAGACTAAGCCAGAATCTAGCCTCATTATCTCAAATAAAGTGCAAAGTGGTATGTATTATCAACATTTACAGGAAATCCTGTCAGTGGCATAGTGTCAGTGGTGCAGTAGGTATCACACACACCTTTGGTGCTTGGTGATCAGAAGGTTGTGAGTTCCATTCCCAGGAGCATGGATTAATTTTCCAGTGCTGACACTACAGTGCAGCATAAGGGGGGGTCTGCACTCCTGAATGTGTCATCCTTTGGATGAGATGTTAAACTGATGCACCATTTGCTTGAGTTGGTGGTGGTGTCTCATGTGGATGTAAACGATCCCACTCCACCTATTGAAAAGAGTAGGGGTTCTTTATTGATCATCATATCATATTTACATTATTTACATATTATACATTATTTACAATTATATATATATTTTTATATACTTTTCACTTATTGTCCATTTACAGGTTAATGCATTCTTATCTTATCCTTACATATTCCAATTCCTCCCCAGCCTTTCTTCCATAACCAAAAATGTATCTTCTTCAAAATGTCTTACCATATCCATTTTCCATTAAATTTCATTTAATTTAATCTTTCATTCCATATAGTCCATAAAATATAAACATTTTTTTTATCAATTTCTGTCACCTCCTTCTGTCCTTTATTACCATAATACCCATATTCTAACATATTCATATTTAAATCCTTCACACTTTTAATACCTTACAATATCTTATTTTCACATATTTTCTTCCACAGTTCTTTTATTCTTTTGCAGTTCAATAAAACATGCTCCATTGTTTCAGATTTCCCACAATATTTACCTACTCTTTATTGTATCATTTTATATTGCATATTAACCTTAACCAGCAATGTAGTTGTTATCAGTCTCCACAAAAGAAATCTACATTCATAAACTTTTTTACACCACCCAAATCTTGATTTTATATCTCTATTTTTTTCATATTCTAAGTGTCACCTTGGATAAATATAACCATGTTTATTCATTATATTCTAATACGATTCTTTCCTACTTTTTTCTACATTTCTCGTATTTAATTTCCATAAAAACATTTATATTATTTTATTTTCTCATTTAAATAACCTTTCCATTTTTCCTGTGCCTATCTTTTCCCAAATGTCCTTATATTTCTCTTTCATTATTACATTTATGAAAACTCTAATTTCTTCTTTCAGTCCTATCAAAACCTTATAAAGATTCAGAGATGCTGCATGAACAATTGGATTAATTTATCCTAGTCCACCTTCCTCTTCTTTAACATACCAAACTCCTCTTCTAACTAGATTTAACATTGAGCCCCATATAAATGAAAATGCAATAGACAATAATTATTTCTCATGTCTAAACGGAATCATATATACACTTGCTAAATATGCAATTTTTACCAAAATAATTGAATTTATTAAATATACTTTCTTCTTCTACTCCAACTTATATTTCTTTCAAAACATGCATATAATCTCTTACTTTTCGTATAATCTTCCATTGTTGCTCTTTGAACACTAGTTCCAAACTTTATCTCCAAATTATCTATAACCTCTTCATTAAACTGAATACTTTCTATATTGCCTAATGTTCCAATCCCTTTACTTTTATCTTTATTTATGCATAATCCAACTGCTTTTAAATGCTGGTTTAATTGTTTTATCCCTTCTTCCATCTACTCTTTACTCTTAGTAATTAAAACTATATCATCTACATAAGTAAAAATAACTGGTAATTGGATTCCTTCTCTCATCTTATATCCTGCTATTCTTAACTCTGTATTCATCTTATCAACTACTACATTCATAAGCAATGCAAATAACATACTATTCTCTGGACACCTTTCCCACATCTTATTTTTATTTATTTGCTTAACCACCCATTTAATAATATTCTCACATTATTATTTTCATACACTGAACAAAATATTTTTGTTATTTTGTCACTTATATTGTACTCTTTCATATGACCCATTAACACTCATGTTGTATCTTATCAAATGCTTTACTCAAATCTCCTACCATAACTTTAGCTTCCACCTTTTTATTTATAATATTATCTATATTCTCTCGCTATCATTAACAAATCTTGACATCCTTTTCCTCTTTTTTTCAAAAATCGTATGTTCATGTAGTTTATCTATCTTATTTCCTAACCTTTTTCCTGTTATTGTCATAAATATCTTATAATCAGTATTGTTCAACTAGAGGTCTCCAGTTTTTTATATCTTCTTTATCTCTGTTCTTACAGATAAATGTTATTGCCCCAATACATATCTCCTTTCCTGCCACTTCTTTTTCTAACCATTCATTTAGTACCAAGACAAAATACTCATGTTGCCATTCTTCCATATTATTACGGATTCACTTCAGAAGCTCGAAATACTGAAATCTTGAATTTCAGTATCTCAAGCCCAAGAAATCGAATCCACAAAACAACGTAAAGTAAAAACCAAGAAATTCAAAACCTCGAATACCTGAAGTTTTGAATTTTGCGGTTTTACTACACACACAAACACACCATCCACCACACAAACACACAATCACTGTACTACATGAAAGCAGGGGGCAAGCCCCCCTGAACCCCCCACACCCCCCCTACTTAAATATTCTCACTCCGAGGTCGCACTACATACAAACACACACAAAACACAACCACACAAGCTACTTTCTCTTTGCACACAGATATCACAGCAACAAAACACACTGACACACACCACAGCCCCTACTCAAAACCCTTAACACACACACACACACTTACTTGAATACATGACCATAGCAGAACTTTAGAAGCTTGAAATTCAAAACGTCTGGTATTTGAGGTTTTGAATTTCGTGCTTCTAAACTTTCGCTATTATGTAGATTCAGCGTCTTGGGCTCAAAATACTGAAATTTGACATTTCAGTATTTCAAGCTTCTGAAGGGAACCCATTATTACACATATGGCCTTCAATCCTATCCAATCCAGTAGCTTTTTCCATTGTGGTGCTGCTGTAGCATTGTCACCTCACAGTAAGACGCTGTCCGGTTAGATTCTCAGCTAGAGCGCCTTCTGCGTGGAGACATGCGTGAATGGGCGTACCTTCGTTGAAGGTTGTGTGTCAGGGCTGGTAACTTGGCATGTAAAAATTGACTACCAATCATTAGCGGACCGGAGTTCCACTGTGGCGACCCTAACCGGGAAAAGCCAAAAGACACAAACAAACAAACTTTTATTCCTTCTTGTACCACTTTCAGCTATCAGATATTATAAAATTGTCTATTTCCATTCTTATATTATTCTTTTTATAAGTCCATTGTTCATTGTCCCATATATATAACTTTCTACTTTTTATTGTTTCAGATATTATCCTAACACTATTTCCTTATTTTTTCCTTTTTCTTAAATCACAGTTAAAATCTCCTACTAATATGATTTCTATATTCACGCCAACATAGTTTAATTTTTTTAAACATAATTTCTCTTTCTTTTCTTGTGACATATACATATACTGCAATGACTCTATATACATTTTTTCCATCTTATGTCTATCACAGTTATTCTACCAAGTTTTACTATAGTATAGTCTAACACTCTTATTCTTTCATGACATAATATACCTAATCCTGAATATGTATCTTTTGCCAGATTCCAATTAACGTCACCATCCCACAACTCTTCTGTTTGCAACCTTTCTTATTCTGTTAGTGTTCTTGTGTCTTCTAATATAAAAATATGCATATCAAATGGTGAACACCATTCTAATGCACTTAATCTTATTATGAAAGATGCCCAAAGGAGAAATCACATTATCCCAGACCTCATACATTTCAAGTTCTTTTTCTTCTTCACTACTCAGTCGTACTAAGAATGTTTTCCTTATTGCTTCTCTTGTCTTTTCTGCTTGCCTGTCCCCTTCTTTCACCGTCTGTGAATTCAACATTTTCTTTTCTCTTAAAATGTCCCACGTCCTCTTCTTGTATTTTGTCCATAATATCTCCTCACAAAACGTCTGCCTCACTCACTGGTTTGCTTTGACTTATGTCCTTCAGATAAGCATCACGCAACCCTCATGACCTTCAGGTGAAAATAGGCATGAGAATAGAGTTGGCACACTGCTTAGCAAGGAGGCATCAAAAACTTTAGTCATTTGGGATCAGTCAGTGACAGAATTATTTCATACGCTTTCAAAGCCATTTCACCAAACTAACTTTTCTACAAGTTTATGCACCAACAGAAGCCACCACAGATACTGAAAAGGAAGAATTTTATGAACAGCTACAAGATGTGATGACCTCAGTTCCCAGTTATGAACTTAGAATTGTGATGGGTAATTGCAATGCTCAAATCTGAAGCAACAGACAGGAATTTGAACTTGTCATTGGCTCCACTGCTTTAGGAAACAGACCAGATAATGGTTATAGATTACTGCAGTTCTGTAGTGACAATCACCTTAAAGTTGGGGGCAGCATATTTGAACATAAAAACATTCATAAGGCAACATGGAGTTCACCTGATGGCTACACGGTGAATTAGACTGGTCACATTCACATAGTTCGTCGATGGGCGAGTATGCTTCTAGATGTCAGAGTACAACAAGGAGCTGATGTTGCATCTGATCATTATCTTGTGTTTGCATCAATGAAAACAAAATTCAAGAACCAAAAGAAAAAGCCAGTATCTCCTCGATTTAATACCAACATGTTGACATCACCTGCCGTGCAAACCAGATAAAGCATCCAGGTCCAAAACTGATTCTCTGCCCTACAGAGTGTAGATGATAACATTGAATAGCAATGGGAACAGCTCAAGACAATCATAAAAGAGAGTGCAGAAGCAACAACTGGGTATAAGAGAGGCAAAAGACAAGAAATGTGGATAACAGTCCAGACTTGGAAAGCCATTGATTCACGATGTGATTGCAAAAGAAGACGAGAGCTGGCATACTGGTCAGTTATTAGACATTTTGAAGAATATAAACTGAAAGATAAACTGGTAAAGAAGATGTACAAGAATGACAAAAAGTTCTGAATTGAGAAACTAGCAACAGAGGCAGAAACAGCGGCAGTGATTGGAAATTCCAGGCCATTAAATCATGTTGTGAAATAACTTACGGATGAGAATAAACAGAGGGCACCTATTAGATTAGCAAATGGAAAAACTGCAAAAAAACACAAGATGAACAATTAAAGAGATGGCAAGAACATTTTGAATCTATGCTAAACTGCCCCACACCAGATGATCTGCATGACTTTGGCAATGATGGCCAAGTGTCAGCAATGATTCTGAATGTGAACTTGGCAGACTTTAATGAGATTGAAGTAAAGGAAGCCATAGCCAAACTAAAGAATGGAAAAGCTCCTGGAACAGAGCAGATACAATCAGAGTTGCTAAAGTATGGTACATCTTCAGTGGAATATTTCACGTCTCTTGAACAACATATGGACTAAAGAAAATGTACCCAATGAGTAGAAAAATTGCATCATCATCCCTTTACCAAAAAAGGGAGATCTTAGAGACTGCAGAAATTAGCATAGAATCACATTGTTTTCAGTCCCATGCAAATTTTTCGCCAGTGTATTAGTGAATAGACTGAAAAGAGCAGTTGCTGACAGACTCAGACAGGAATAGGCTGGATTTAGATCAGGTCGATCCTGCACTGACCAGATATTTGCACTAAAGCAAATTATAGAAAAAGCAGCAGCGTAGAAGAAACCAGTCATTGTCAGCTTTGTGGGCTTCAAAAAAGCCTTTGACTGTATATATAGACCATCACTATGGCACATCTTGGCATAATATGGAATTCCTCCAAACTTCATTACACTCTTTAAGAATCTGTATCAAGACAGCAAGTGCACAGTTCCATTGAATAATGAATACAGTGACTGGTTTGCGGTGCTGTATGCTGTACAACAGGGATGTATACTGTCTCCCTTATTATTCGCAACAGTTATTAAATGGGTCATGATGAAAGCATTACATGAAAACTCAGTGGGACGGGAATGGGTTGATGACAACAAACTATGTAACTTGAAATTTGCTGATGACATAACTAATATGCAACATGGAGTGAAATGCAGACAATGACCACATCAGTGTAGAAACAGGGTGGGAAGGAAGGCATCAAAACAAATCCTGAAAAATGCAAAATATTGGTCAGTGAAGGATGGAATGACAACAAAGACATAACAACTACAGTATCAATATTAGATACAACAGAGAACATCTTCTACCTGGCAGTTTCATCTCTCATACAGTTAACTGCGAGAAGGAAGTTCTGGTTAGACTTGGAAAGGCAAGTGCAGCATTCGATAGGCTATACAAAATCTGGAGATAAAAAAGCATTGCACTGTCCACAAAGGTGAAGCTCTACTAAGCACTAACGCTGTCTACACTCTTATATGGTGCTGAACTATGACCAATCATAGCCTCAGCCATGAGAAAACATGAGGCTATTCATCGTAAATGGTTAAGATGCATTTTGGGAATATCGTAGAAGGACAAAGTAAAAAATGAGAGTGTTAGAGAAAGAACACAACAGAAACTTGAAAATATCATTAATGAAAGAAGGCTATGTTGATTTGGTCATGTTAACTGCATGGACAGTAGCAGGACTCCTATACAATCCCTCAACTGGGAACTAGCTGGATACAAAAGAAGGCCAGCCAGACCTCGACAAAAGTGGAAAGGAGTAGTAACAAGAGACCTCCATTGTCTGAATATCACTTGGGAGGAAGCTAAAGAAGAAGCAGCTGATAGAACACAGTGGAGTCAACTTATGGCCCAGTGCCCCAATCCGTGCAGGGTGAACTGAAGTATAAATATCACCTTGGGTCTCCCCTAAAAATAGATTACTAGCCTAGTGGAAGAAACCCAGTTAACAAAATATAAACAATAAATAAATAAATAAATAGAATCCACCATTCTAAATGCCAAAATGTGCATCAGAAAAAAATAAGCCGGAGACTTCTTTCAGCAGCTTAAGTCACTTTCAGCCCTTAAAGAAGTAATAATTTCATATAGCAATAACCCACACCTGGGTGTGGGTAATGCTGGATTTACCCACGGTTGGTGTGGTTTGGTCATGACGGTGAAGCCCAAATGGCCAAACAAAGACAACTGTGGGTAAATCCAGCCTTACCCACACCCAGAAGTGGGTTATTGCTATTATACAATGACATTATATAAGAAAAAAAAAATTTATTTTCTTAAATAATGGCATTGTATAATGCCTCCTTGCTGCCCTTCCACAGCTGTCTGGTATTCTGCGGCAGTTCTGATGTACTGTGCATGCATATGCTTACGCAGTACATCAGAGCTGTGGGTGGAAGCAACAGAGAAAGCAAGATCTCCATTGCTTCTTACAAAGTGTCTTGCTATGTCAAAGGAGATTAACATAGCGAGACAGCTTTAAAAAAAGCAACAGAGAATCTCCGTTGCTTTTTTTAAAGCTGTCTCGCTATGTTAAACCCATTTAACATTGCGAGACAGCTTTAAAAAAAGCAAAGGAGAAAGCAAGATTTCTGTTGCTTTTTACAAAGGGTCTCGCTATGTTAAAGGAGTTTAACATAGCAAGACAGCTTTAAAAAAAGCAACTGAGAATCTCCGTTGCTTTTTTTAAAGCTGTCTCGCTATGTTAAACCCATTTAACATAGTGAGACAGCTTTAAAAAAGCAACAGAGAAAGCAAGATCTCCGTTACTTTTTTAAAGCTATCCCGCTATGTTAACATAGCGAGACAGTGTCTAAACAGCAGCGGAGATCTTGGGGTATCCGTTGTTGCAAAAAGAGACTTATTCTAATGGAAAACGTCCGGGCGACCGGACCTTTTTCCATTAGTATAACTCTGATTTACAACGTGGACGCTGACCAATCAGCGTGCACATTTTAGAATATTAATGGGGGGGTCATTGAATAATAGGAAATATTCCACAGGAGGTACACAGTGATCTACCTTAATTTGATAAGTAATACATTAGCACTGCTAATATATATCTCAACTGATGAATCTACCTTCAAAAGTATGGCTGGTAGTCATACCTCTCAATTGTTCTAGATTTTGCAGGATATCACTTATTTTGACTCTTATTTTTGCCTTTTCCCTTGGAAAAGTTTGGATTTTTTGGTAAATCACTGAGGATTACAATCAGTCAAGAATACCAGACATTAGAATTTCATACTTCTTATTGTTCAGAAAACATATTTTGAAGAAAAACCTGTTGTTTTATTATCTTTTTAAAAGTGAATTGCAGTAATACTTAAACTGATTTGGGGTAATGTTCCACCATTAGTTTTGGCTTTGTCCCTGATTCTTGAGCAAAGAAGCGGAGACCATTATTCATGACTAGTCATACTACAACAGTCACCTATAGCTTTACCCTACTGCACTCATGCACCTGTACACATACAATCCTAGCAAGGGATGGCAGCCCATTGACATAGCATAACCACTTCCTCTCTACACAGGCAGACCTACGCTTTGTAATATCAATATCTGTTCCATACTGCATTCATGTACTTATTCATATATAAACTTAGAAGGGGATAGCAGCCCATTGCCCCTGGACAGCTACCCAATTACCATCCATATAGCCCTAGGTCGTGGGCAAAATGGTTCCAGTGAGCATACCTCAAATCAAGCTACACTGCAGTGGCTTGCAGTGTCATACACCAGCTCCTTTGAAAACAAAAAATAAAAAAAAATAGAAAACATTTGTTTTTCGGGAGGGCAAGCCCCCCTGTAACTAAAATGCATTCCCCATACACCTGCTGCATTAAATATACTAATTCAGAGATTGCACAATAGTGGGGAAATAAAGAGAAATTTCCTTTCCCCCACTGTTCGACAATCTCAAACATAATGCAATGTAAAACAGTCAGCAAATGGACAACCAAATGAAGAATTTGATTAAAAGAGCACTGAATTTCTATCTTGTTGATGCAAATGTGCAACAAAAGCAAATGCAACTGGGCAGAATATGGTTGGCCACGACAATGTACCCACCTTGGAATACACAGCCATGTCCTAATGTGCCAACTTGCTGTCACTTTGGTGCACCCACACATTCCTTTCTAGTCAATATAGCCCTTACTTTTAGGTATATGCATGTCCTGCAGAGAAAGACATCATGTAGCTGTTGTGATGCCAGGGAAATACTGCCAGTCCAGCTATCTAAAATTTTGTAAATAATTATATGACACTTGAAAATATTAATATGATTTATATAGAAATGTAACACTGCCAGCCCAGCTATTTGGAATTTTGTAAATAATCATATGTCATTTGTGAATAGTAATATGATTCATATGCTTGTCTTACAAATGTAAGAGAACTGTATGTTATGTACTGAGTTGCAAAACTGTAACCACAGTGTACCCTACTGGAAAAGAACAGAAAAGTATATAAACTATATACCTGTGCAAATGTACATTTTAATAGTAGAAGCTGGGACATACCGAGGTAACTTCCAAGGCTTCAGGAAAATAGGTTAGACTCAGAATGTTTTACAGTTGTGTTATCTCTCAGTAAGCAGACACAATGTCTAGAGCTAGAAATGTTCCTATTGCCTTGAAACAGAAATAATTACTAGGTTTCAAATGTAAAAGTGTTTAATTGTTTTATGACTTTCGGTGCTAGGCAAACATCTGAGAGCTATGTGTTTTTCACAGAGAAATTTTAAATTTTATTAAATTTCTATTAGCATGGGAACTGAAGGCAGGTGACAAAGAGTGCTGTCATGTGAGCTAACCCAACAGTAATGTTGATTATTAATTTAACAACTCTGTTAGAGAAAGTCTGAGTATTTTGTATCTTGTCTTGGACTTAGAAACGACTATTCAGTACTTCTGCATCTGCCTTGCTCTGAAAGTAAGTCTAGGGTACAGTTATGTCTCTTAGATATAGATAGGAATATAGTAAAGATTAGTTTAGATGTTTTCTGTATTTATTTGAGACTGTCCTGCAATGTTGTTTTAAAATATTTCCTGCAATTCTGAACTCTGTAGTTACTGTGTTGTTTGAGTATTGTCTTGTCCTTTTATTATTTATAATTAAATATATTTAATCCTTTTAATTTTGGCTGGTTTGTTTAGAGATATTTAAGCTCTTAGGGTACTTGCATATGTATTTGGTGACACTGTACAGGCCACGCCTAAATAGCTTTGAAAGTCTTGGTCACACTTACCAGCTGGATAATAGTAACATTACACAATAGGATTGGTCACCCTTTGTAAGGGCCTTAAGTAGCTGATAAGTAGTGGCTGGTGGCAGCTGGTACTACGTTATAGTCTGGGCAGAAGGGAGCATAGCTAGTAAACCTGTACCAGCCTTTTCCAGATGTGTGTTTGTGTATAAATTAAATCTCAAAGTGTGTGTGTGTCAGCAACTTGGGCAGGGACACAAAGGACTGGTTGGACAGAGAGAGTGCTGGAGGTTTTGGCCTGGCCACTCAGCTGAGATCTTGACCCTGTAGCTGTGCCAGTGGGGAGTCTTATTGGGGATCTGGAGAAAGAGGGAGAAACCAGCCCCAGACTGACTGTGATCTCTGTGTGCTCTTAAGGGAAGTTGTACTTTACTGTGTGTGTACTTGTCATTCTCCCAATGTGTACGTACCTCACTAGTGCTAGAGGTGAGGATTGAGGCTTCTTGATTACTGGCTCAGTGCAGGAGCATCACAGCAGTCACTTAGGACATATGAGAGATAGCTGTTTGGGAAAGGGACCACCCACCAGCCTCTAAGCAACTGTGTGTGAGTAACAGTGATGCACAAGATCAGTGCTGTTGGTGGGAGAATCTGTAGTATACATAAGTGATGGAACTTGTAAATGACACAATATGACTGGCCTCAAAGAAGACATAGAGGAAGTGTGTGTGTGGAAGAAATAGTGACATTAGATGGTCCAATGTCAAGCTCCACACTCACTGATGATGGTTCATTTCTAGCTTCCCTACATAACGACGATGATGATGATGATGATGCAGCAGCTGGAAAGGCCACAGAAGTACCTCACAAAGGATTACTGGCCTCAAACAAATGCCCTACACTGACCGCCTCAAAAAACTCCAGCTTTACTCCGTAGCATATCGCCTACTCCGAGGTGATCTCTGCCTAACATATAAAGCTATGTCAAACCCAGAGCTGTTGGACATGCTACACCTAAAGAAGTCACAATCCCTCCAAGCTACATGCTCTAAGGACCCAAACCTTGTCATCACAATAAACAGGACATGCTGGAGGGATAGATTCCTGTCCCAGAGACTTCCTATACTCTGGAACAAGCTACCCATCTAATGTCAAGCAAAGTTCTTCATTAGCACTCTTCAAGAAAAATCTTGATGAGTAGATGGGAAAGAGGAAATACACCCTGGGGATCACTTCTGTGTCTCAGCTGGACAGTGGCACAGGAAAATAACTTTCTTGGGTGGCATAAGCTATGGAACCTTGCTGGCTAGGCTTACGTAGGCCCTTGGGCTGATAGCCTAGTACCTACCTATGAACCTATAATGAGAAGACAGGCATCATATCTGGAAGTGTTAACACAAATTCTGTGAGTGGCCAGATGCCAAAAATTTCTCATGGAGACTAGAAAAGGATTTCCTCTTGCTGTAGGAGGCATACTACAACTGCGAGTGTACCAGCACAAGTATGGTTGCACTATTCACTACCATCTGTCTTTTATAGGAACACCGGGCATACAGAGAGAGATGTTTCATAAATGGCTGTGGGATTCTGGCTGACAGTGGCATATACACAACTGGGCATCGGAGTTGAAGGGCAAGCACTGACACATAGTATTGTAAGGTACGTGAATCCAAATAACACACTTCCTCTATCATGATGTCTCCAGAGGCTAGGTGGAACAAGCTGAGGCCAGTACAATCCAGAGTCTGGCAAGGAAGCCAACAAACACACCAAGTCACAGGATCAGTATAACATATCAACACTGTCCATCTCACTCCTGGGTGAGCTTAAACCTGCTGACTGAGATAACACTGCTGCCTCCCTCATACCAAACCTATGAACTCTACAGCATGGAGTAATGCTTACCCAGTCTGGTGGGACCTCCACTTTTGGTTATGTCATGGCCACAGCTAATGGTGGTCCAGTGGGAAGAATTAGTGCACTGAATCTGATGTCACAGCTAGGCAGCTCTCAACCTCAGCCCATAGTTATGCAGACTGTAATCTGGGCCTAATATGCAACCACATATTTTCAATTGGAAATGGCTGGCACTGTCTGTGGTCTTCAGGAGACAGTGGACCTAGGGGTGGTACTGTGATCCACTTTGTGTACTTCATGAGTGTGACATACCTTTTCCATGGCCATCTCCAATGTGAATGTTAGTGCTACCATCATTGTCCTGCATCCCAGTGTTGGCTCTGACCATAGCCATGTGTGTACCCATGTTAGATGCATTAGATGGCCATTGCAATACATACAGTCTGCACATGCCATGATTGTGGTTCAACCAAACCTACACTAGTGGCAGGGTCTACTTTGCTGCAGCACTGCCCTGAGTGGATCATTTCATGTGTGTTCACCATACAGTTCTTGTTCCAACAGTTCTGCCACATCTGTGTCCATGGTGGGTATCTGGGCCTACGCAGTCTTCGTGTCTGTATGGCTCCATAGTACATCATCATCCACACATCCTTATTACGGGTGCCACACTACATTGTTCTGTAGTGGCACCCCATACATAACAATGACAATATCATATTTTGATAGAGGTACGACCCCTCAATGTGACTTCCATTTCTGCTTGATCTGTAAACACAAAAAAAAATGAGAAATGCCATGCTGGTCCATTAAGAGAAAACACAGATACAGTAGAATGTAGAGATGATGTAACACCTTTTATTTGACCAACACAGGTTTGATCTAACAGGAGCACTTTACCAGGAGTTATTAAGTTATACATAGGGAAGTACATAATTTCGTTCTTATTGGTTAAAAAAAGCACTTGAAAAATGTTAGTGTGGAAAGAAAATGTGCAGTCCAGATGTTTAGTATGGCAAATACACCTCATAAGAGAGAGAGTCTGAAACTTTAGAAGACTAAGTTATGGCCTACTATAAAATAAGGTTCTCCCTGCATGGTGCATTAGAGTCAGTGTTCACTTTGCAGAGATGATAACAGCTCAAGAAATAGCTCTGGCACTTAGTGGAAAATAAATTACAATATAAGAGATATGTTGGGAGATTAGTTAAGTCCATGGAAGGAAATAATAATGTATGCTTTATCATTTGCTAATCTGTCTAAACAAGCAATTTTGTATGAGATAAATGTTTTGATTAATAGAAAATGTGAATCTGTAGTAACTTACAAGTCACAGTGTAATTGTCATACTGTGTCCAAGTTGCATATTGTCTTTCCACACTGACATTTTTCAAGTGTCTTTTTTAGCTAATAAAAAAGAAATGTACTTCCCTTTCTAGATACTAGCCTAGTTAGTAGTCTATGAATACTCTTGTATCGGGAAAAAATATCACACTTTTATCTGCACAGTTTATATGACTTATTTACACAAGAGGTGTATCCTATCAAAGACAGCCAGAAACAGAAATCAGTTGAAACTATTTTTCTGTTTTGTCTTTCATAATTATTATTTTGGAGTGCATGTAGTGCCATGATTACCCTGCAAAATTGGGAAAAAAACAAGCTTAAATACCCTTCTAACATCGGAAGCATCTTTAACAAGCTTCTGCTAAGCATTCCTCACCACTGTTAAGCTCTTGCCTTGTGCTAAAAGATTAACAGTGGTCAGTGGACATCACAGAAGAGAGATGAGAAGCTGTCAAACTCTCCTTCAAACTTTTTTCTTTTTTTTCTGAAAAAGAAAAGAAGAGAAAAAAACTGAATGAAGAGTTTGATATTGCTCTTCTGTAATGGCCTGACTCTGTGTAGTAGTGGTAAATGTGTTACAGCTTTCAAAATGGAATTTGACAATAGAATTTAGTTAGGTCAAAAGTGGAAAAAACTCACCATACCTAACTTTTCTACTACTTCATTAACTTGGTGCATAGGATATAAGTCAGACTTGGAAATACTGTTTAGTTTTCTGAAAGAAAAGTTACAAAATCTGATAGCTCTATTAGGCTCGGGGACCAATACAATCTCTTTGGAATTCCTTTATGACCCCAAGTGTGGGGATTTGCTATGTTCTTTTCTTAACGGCTAGATATTATAATTCTGTTATCCATTATGGATTTAAATTTACATTTTCATGAGGCCGTGTTTGAGTGTTCTACTGGATTAAATTGGCCCAAAATATATCAATATTTCTCAGTATAGGCTCATTACCCTCTTGTTTCTGGACATTGATAGTGTCTCACCTATCATGGCTTTAGGACATGTCATGGGAGCCTTAACATACTCTCTACAGATAATTATGTTTCTTTCCATAGGTTCATAGGTTCATAGGTTCATACTAGGCTATCTGCCCGAGGGCATTTACAAGCCTAGCCCATAGCCCCTTTAGTATGGGGAACTATACCCATTATTTTGCTGTGCCTCTGTTGAGCAGTGACGCTGAGGTAATCCTTGGGGTATATCTCCCATCCATTGTTCAAGATTTCTCTTGAACAAGGCCAGCGTGCTCTGCCTCACATATACCGATTTTATTCCACAGCATAGGGAGTCTTTGGGTGATGAATCTAGATTTTTTGAGGTGAAGCATATTCATCAAATCTGGGTTTGACATGGCCTTGTATGTTAGGCAAAGGTCACCTCTACTGAATAGAGCTGGAGTTCTTTCAGTCGGGCAGCATAGGACAGATGTTTGAGACCCTTTATCCTTTTGGTGTGGAACTTTGTGGCCTCCAGCTGCTGCAAGTGTCAGGTCAGATACATTCCAATGGGGCATTGTACTCAATCATTGGTCTGATGAGTGATGAGTATAGGGAGACTATGACCTCCCTTGATCTAGATGAGAATCCCTTCATGATAAGGTGGGCAATGTAGAAGGTCTTCCTAACTACTTTAGCTACATGGGTGTCGAATGACAGACTACTATCAACCTGGGTCCCCAGGTCCCTGATAACTTCTTCTGTGCTCAGTGGATTGCCACCTATTTGGTAGCTAGGGGTAACCTTGTTTTTCCCGAAGGGTATGACTATGCATTTTTTGGCATTTAACTTTAGGCCATGGCTCTGGCACCAGTTATCCGTTTCTGTGAGACCCTTCTGAAGGATATCTGTGTCAGATATTCCAAGGCTATAGACTATTTATATGCTGTAATCTTGCTTCTTTTTCCCCAAGTTGCCTCACTTTATAATTTATTTTGCTTATCTTTTCTATAACTTCAAAAGGTCTTTGCTTGTTTTCAGCAGATGGCATCAATACAAGTACTCTGTCCCCTGTTTTGAACTTTCAAGAGTTGTGCATTTCAATTATATGCACTTTATTCTATTTCCCCAAGACCTTTCCACATATTCTTTAATAGAAGGCATTACTATTCCTAACCCCTTCTATAAATCTGTAAAATCCTCTACTACAACTTTTAAAGGGGGTATTTTCCTCTTCCCAAGTTTTCTTTGCTATATCTTGCAAGCAGTGGGGATGTCTGTCATATAGCACTCAAACAGACTTGATATTGTGAAGATATGGGAGCAGCAGGTCCATGTTTTTCCATCCTGTTCTGTACCTTTATTTAAGATAGACTTTAAAGTTTATCAAAACATCCAACTTGCCCATCTGTTTGGAGTAGTACACTTAGGTCTTTAGCTGCTTTACCTTAAAGAGTTGGCATAATTCATGCATTACTCTGGGTACGGTTGGAGAGCCTTGGCTTATTGGAATATTTTGAGGACTTCCTAGTTGGAAATACATACTGCTACTTCTTTAGCTTTGGTTATGAAATTAACTCCTCGTAAGAGTCTTGCATCTGGAAATTTTGTTACATAAGTAAATACTATTAATATATATTGGTGAGCCTTGCCCAGTTTCTCAATTGGCCCTATAATGTCCATTGTTATTTGCTCAAATGAGATTTATGTTATAGGCAAGGGTATTAAAGGGTTCCTAATCCCTGTCTTCATTCCTGTCTTTGACATTCTGGGCAGGCTATGCAAAACATTTCCATTTCCTTCATAATACCAGGTCAGTAAAATCTGGTTATAATCCTCACCTTTGTCTTATCCGTCACTGTATGATAACCCAAAATGTCACTGTGTGCCAGCTTCATTACTAGTGTACTAAAAGGCTTTGTCACTAACAGCTGTCTCACTCTGTGTTTGTCACCCATAGGGCAAATCATTTTTAGTTCAAAATATTAATAACAAAATGGGATTCTGTTCATTTGTTTCCCCTTCTGTTCTAGTAATAGTCTCTTTAGCTCTACATTTTGTGCTGTCTTTCCACTGGGCCTTCTTAAAATTTACATCACTGATCTGTGGGTCAGCTAGGTCAACTTAACTTCCATCAGTAGTATCCTGATATGAGGCAAAAGTATTGTCTGTTTCCTTATAAACAGGAACAGTTTCATCCTCTTCATCCAATAAAAAGGACAATTGACAAAGGACATTTTATTCTGCCAGGGCTACTGGTAGTTTCCTTGTAACTACTTCAGTATTTCCTACTTGCTGTGTTCTGAGTGTCGTGCTTCTGTTTCTTTTAGCCTCCCCTCACTAATTCATATCAGATAGTCGAACTTCTGCAAGTTTGAACCTCATATGTTCGAGACCAAAAGTTCAAATTTGCAGACGTTCGAGCATTTCAATGGAAAACTCCATAAGGGGAGGTTTCCATTTTGTTCAATGTGGTCTGATCTCGGAGTTGGTATATTGAAGTAGCGGGGGGTGTGTGGAGCACAGTTTATTTTGTTTTCTTTTCATTTTTTTTTTTGTTTTTTTATCCATAGTTGAAGTTTTTTAACTTTGAACAGGATGGTTCGAACATTCCGTGTTCGAAGTTATTAAACTTCGACTATGTGATATAGACTCTCTCCTCTCTGGTGTAACACAGAGAAGCTTATGACTCTGTTCCAGTTCCTTGTTCTTTGTTTCTTCAGCATGAGATTCTTAAATTTCTGCCCTAGTTTCAATATTCACTTCTCTTAGGGTGTTTCTAACTGGTCTATGTTAAATGTTCGAACATCCAAAATGTCGAACATTACATGGTCGAGACCAAATGTTCGACATTTGGATGTTCGAACGTCAAAAAAAAAAAAAACGACAACGCAGAAAAAAACACTACAGTGTAGGCAGGGGGGCAAGCCCCCTGCACCCACCACACCCCCTCTACTTTAATATACCAACTCCGAGACCACACTTCAGTGCAGAAAAGGGAAATTCTCCCTATCTGCACCATGCGGTACCATTGAAAATCTATCTTCAAGCATTCAAAATTTTGAACGTTTGGTCTCGACCATGTAACGTTCGAAATTTTGAGTGTTTGAAGATTTGACAGATACCCTTTCTAATGATGGGTCCACTCCTTTCGGTTTCTATACTGACTCATCTTTTTAGTTTGTATATCAAAGGGTTAGAGTTAGGTTAAGGTTAGCACACATTACATTACTAAAAGCCCTTCCCCAACACTTCCAGACTGGTAGTCCAGCATAACGCATCTGAGATACTTCAGGTGCAGCTAACCATGTCCCAAGACTCACACTCCACATTCCTAAGCACCCTGGAGAATATTAGGGACCAACCTGACACTCTCATACTGGGTGACTTCAACTACCCCACCATTAACTGGGAGAACTACTCATGTACCAATACACTTGCCCAACGTTTCCTGGAATTCATTAATTCCAATGCCCTGGACCAGCTCATTCTTACCCCCACTAGAGGTAGAAACATCCTTGACCTTGTCATTACTACCTTGGGCAACTGTTGCTCTACACCAATAGTCAACTCCTCCCTGGTTAGAACCGACCACAAATTAATCACCTTGGAAATCCACATCCCTCCTACCATCCCTGCAAAGGTAATCACCATGAAAATCTTCTCTAAAGCTAACTTTTGGCTCCTAAAAACTAACTTCATGGCACCCATGAAAATGGACATCAGTTGCATGACCACCGAATCATACACCAATGCACTGTGCGAACATGTACACAAATGCATGGATCTTGCTATACCCAATAGAACCAAGACGCTCTCCTCAAAAAAAGGAAGCCAATCTGGTGGTCCCCTGCCATAAACGAACTCTACAACAGAAGGAGGAAACTGATGCGGAATAAGGTGAAGTCCAAATACTGGAAAAACTCCCTTATCACCCTCAACAAAGAGTTGAGATCCCTCGTCAAATCCTCTAAAGCTAGCTATGAAAACAGAATTGCAGCATATAGTAAAGACAACCACACAACCTTCTATATTTATGTAAATAATCTCCACGGCAATACCCAGATTTGCTCTGAGCTACTGCACAATGGTACCTCCTATACCGAGCCAACTGATATTGTCAATATACTGGCCAACAGATTCAGTGTCAACTTTACCCCCCCCCCCCAAGGGACCAGTCACAATGCCAGTAGATTGTCAGCCACCCAGTATTACTGCTGCACAGGTTAAAACAGCACTTCCCAAGGCCAAAAATACAGATTCTGTTGGACCTGACAATATCCCTGGCTGTGTTCTACATGAACTACAGAGTGAACTGGCACCTCACCTGTGTGCCCTGTTCAATCACAACCTCACCTCAGGCTTTGTCCCTACCGAATGGAGCACTGCTACAGTCATCTCTCTCCACAAAGGAGGAGCGACTACAGAGCTTGAGAACTATCGCCCCATTAGCCTGACAAGTCTGATATGCAAAGCTATGGAATGCATCATCATGGACCTAATAAGCAAGGATATAGGGAATCTACAAACTCTGGATCCCACCAAGTTTGGTTTTGTGAAGGGTAGATCATGCCTGCTGAACTTGGATGACTTCTTTGAGTCAGTCACCAGAGCTGTGGATGAAGGCAAGGTGGTTCATACAGCCTACCTTGATCTGGCCAAGGCCTTTGATACCATTCCCCACTCAGGAATCATAGAAAAACTCACTAAGCTAGGCATCAACCCCTATATCACTAGGTGGGTTGTAAACTAGCTCACAGGTAGAACCAACAGTGTGAAAGTAGTTCAATCCAAGTCAGACTGCCGAGCAGTCATGAGTGGAGTCCCACAGGGTTTGGTCCTGGGTCTTCTCCTGTTTGGTATCTACTTCTCTCAAGTCCTGGCCGACACAATGGAACTCTGGCTGACAAAGTTTGCAGATGATTGCAAGTTGGGAGCTATTATTAAATCCCCAAGTGATGTTGACCTCCTACAGAAAGGCCTCACTGAGACCAACAACTGGTGTCAGAACCATGGCCTTAAGCTCAATGCCAAAAAATGTGTCATCATCCCCTTTGGGAAAAATACGGTTCCCATGAATTACCACATTGATGGTAGTCCACTGAACACAAGTTGACAGCTACCTCTCCTTTGACCACCACATTGCTACTGTGGTCAGAAAGTCCTTCTATGTGGCACATCTCATTACTAAGGGTTTTGCATCCAGGAAGAAAGAGGTCATTGTCTCCCTCTACTCTTCCCTCATTAGGCCAATCATTGAGTACAATGTCCCATTTGGCATGTACCTCACTAAACACCTGCAACAACTGGAGAGGCTGCAAAAGTACCTCACAAAGAGTATTCTATGCCTTAAACATTTGTCCTGTATGGACAGACTCAAAAAAC